>NC_064862.1:83869590-84104590 GCF_024139225.1 Suncus etruscus | reverse complement strand
GGTCCCCCCAAGCCTGCCAGGAATGATTATTTTTCTTTACTTTTTTTTTGGGGGGGGGAGGATTGGATCACACCCAGCAGTGCTCAGGGGTTATTCCTGGCTCTGTGCTCAGAAATCACTTGCCAGGAGCGATTTTTGAGTGCAGAGCCAAGATTAGCCCCTGAGTGCTGCTGGGTATGACCCAAAACCAAAAAAAAAAAAAAGATTATTTTCTTTTAAACAGTGAAATAAATCTCATAAATGGTTGTGGCAACATGAGATTAGCATCAATACCCAGATTTGGATCTTGGCCATCAATATGAAAAATAAGTCAGACACACCTCATTGTACAGTTTTCAACTCACATCCCTCCACTCTGCTGATTTCTTGCACCTCCCACATTTCATGGGTAAGTTTTAGTTTTATGGTGACAACCACACGGACATCTTTGCATGGGATTTGGCTATGCTGTTCTCAGTGATCACGGACCAATGCTTGTAATCTGGCTTGGCTTGCCCAGAGTGTCCACTGAGCTAGCTACAGGACTCACCTGGGGATACCTGGGAGAAGAGTGTCCATGTCAAAGTCAGCGTGGTTGCTGGACAGTTAATGGGGGGCTGATTCCTGATCCCCACACAAGACAGAAGAATTCCAGAAGCAGCGAGCATGTCCCAGGCCATTTGAGGGTGTACTGGTCAATGGTGTAGGACAGGGCAGGTTATTCAAGCTCCCGACAACTGCTCATTAGTGTGGGGCTCACCTCTCCCTGCTCAGGATTTCTCTGGGGGACATTCTCTGGACAGAATGGAAAATTACCTATTTCCATTTGTGAAAATTTCCATTTCCCAGTGGATATTCCGTCCCCCAGGTAAAAGAGTTAGAAGTGGTATGATTTTTTTTTTAACCTTGTCTCCATTAACTTTGTCTCCTGGTTTCCAAAAGTCTAAATTAAAAAATTGTTTCTGGGGCTGGAGAGATAGCATGGAGGCAAGGTGTTTGCCTTTCATGCAGGAGGTCATTGGTTCGAATCCCAGCGTCCCATATGGTCCCCTGTGCCTGCCAGGAGCAATTTCTGAGCCTGGAGCCAGGAATAACCCCTGAGCACTGCCGGGTGTAACCCAAAAACCACAAAAAAAAAAATTGTTTCTTTTGGGGAGGGGTTGGGTCCACACCCAGTGGTCAGTTCAGAGGTCACTCCTGGCTCTGTGCTCAGAATTCGCCCCTGGCAGGCTCAGGGAACCATATGGGATGCCGGGAATTGAACCTAGGTCTGTCCTGGATCAGCTGCATGTAGTGCAAACGTCCTACCACTGTGCTATCACTAGCCAAAAAAAATTATTTTTTATTTATCCACATTTCTTTTTTTTTTTTTTTTTTTTTTTTTTTTTTGGTTTTTTGGCTACACCCAGCGGTGCTCAGGGGTGACTCCTGGCTGTCTGCTCAGAAATAGCTCCTGGCAGGCACGGGGGACCATATGGGATACCGGGATTCGAACCAACCACCTTAGGTCCTGGATCAGCTGCTTGCATGGCAAACACCGCTGTGCTATCTCTCCAGGCCCCTATTTATCCACATTTCAAGATGAGAATCTTGGCTAAAAAATGCCTTCAAGAACTGGGTGCTAAGGAAATGCACAGAATCCAGAATCTTTAAATACAGGAACTTGACACCAACAATAGCTAAAGTGCAGAAAAAACTTCACCTGGACCATGGAGAATGACTCAGGGGTTGGACAGACTAGTAAGCCCAGAGTTGGTCTTATGGCAATAAACTTCTGGGGTAAGGCCTTCTTGTAATCAGGCCAAGGATTTTTTTTTTTTCGTTTTCCCCATATTTTGCTGTGTCTATGCAAACAATGGCGATTGCCACTATCACACCTTTACTACTGTATTTTTTAACACTTATTCTTTAAGAAAGAAAGAAAAAAAGCAGCTTATTGAACTTTAAAAAAAATGACTTAGTAGAATGCCTGTCTTGAGTACAGGCAGGGGATGGGAAGGAGGGGGGGCATTGGGGGTGGGAATGTTGCACTAGTGAAGGGGGGTGTTCTATTTGTAACTGTAACCCAACTATAATCATGTTTGTAATCATGGTGCGTAAGTAAAAAACTTAAACTGTTATAAAAAAGAAAAAAAAAAAAAAAGAAGAAGAGGGGGCCAGAGAGTTTGCCTTTAGTGCAGAAGGATGGTGGTTCGAATCCTGGCATCCCATGTGTCCCCTGAGCCTGCCAGGAGCGATTTCTGAGCATAGAGCCAGGAGGAACCCCTGAGTGCTGCCGGGTGTGAAAAACTGAGAGAGAGAGAGAGAGAGAGAGAGAGAGAGAGAGAGAGAGAGGGAGGGAGGGAGGGAGAGGGAGAGAGGGAGGGAGGGAGGGAGAAAGAGAGAGAAGAGAAGAGAGAGAAGAGAAGAGAAGAGAAGAGAAGAGAAGAGAAGAGAAGAGAAGAGAAGAGAAGAGAAGAGAAGAGAAGAGAAGAGAAGAGAAGAGAAGAGAAGAGAAGAGAAGAGAAAAGAAAATACAAAAATAGTCACATAAGTGCAAAAAAAAAAAAGAACTGGGTGCTGAAAGGGGGGAAGTAACATTCATTGATACCCCATTAGTAACAATATTGCAAACCAGTGCCTAAAAGAAATAAAGAGAGAGAGGAAGAGAGAATAAAGATTTCTGCTACTGGGGCCGGGTAGGTGGCGCTGGAGGTAAGGTGTCTGCCTTGCAAGCGCTAGCCAAGGAAGGACCGCGGTTCGATCCCCCGGCGTCCCATATGGTCCCCCCAAGCCAGGGGCGATTTCTGAGCACATAGCCAGGAGTAACCCCTGAGCGTCAAATGGGTGTGGCCCAAAAACCAAAAAAAAAAAAAAAAAAAGATTTCTGCTACTGGGGGCCAGCATGGTGGCACTAGAGGTAAGGTGTCTGCCTTGCCAGTCCTAGCCTAGGACGGACAGCGGTTCAATCCCCCGGCGTCCCATATGGCCTCCCAAGCCAGGAGCGACTTCTGAGCGCATAGCCAGGAGTAATCCCTGAGCATTACCAGGTGTGGCCAAAAAAAAAAAAAATGTCTGCTACTAAGGCAA
The DNA here is from genome assembly GCF_024139225.1 of Suncus etruscus. Classification (NCBI taxonomy): domain Eukaryota; kingdom Metazoa; phylum Chordata; class Mammalia; order Eulipotyphla; family Soricidae; genus Suncus; species Suncus etruscus. The sequence continues at coordinate 84,101,542 of NC_064862.1, read as the reverse complement.
ACAGATGAGAGAGCATGAGGGAGGGAGAAAAACTGGGGACAATGGTGGTGGGAAATGAGCACTGGTGAAAGGTGTTAGACATGGTATGATTAAATATAAATCATGAACAACTTTTTTTAACTGTGTAACTCACAGTGATTCAATTAAAGTATTTATTTTGGGGGGCCAGAATGATTGTACAGCGGCAGGACATTTGCCTTACACATTGCTGACCCTGGATGGACCCAGATTAAATCTCCTGCACCCCATATGGTTCTCTGAGCCTGCCAGGAGCGATTTCTGAGAGCAGAGCCAGGAGTAATCCCTGAGCACCAAAGGGTGTGACCAAACTGCCATCCTCCTATGATTTCAGACACCATTTTGTCAATAGAGAATGGGGACGATAGTTGCATATTCCAGACTTCTGTAGAAATTCTGACAATTTTTTTTTTATTTTGGGTCACACCCGGCAGTGCTCAGGGATTACTCCTGGCTCTATGCTCAGAAATCACTCCTGACAGGCTCAGGGGACCATATGGGATGCCGGGATTCGAACCACCGACCTTCTGCAAGCAAGGCAAATGCCTTACCTCCATGTTATCTCTCTGGCCCCTATTCTGACCATTCTTAAACTGCTAATGAAGGATTATTTTATAGCAGGACAGGAAGTGGCAGCTCCTCAAGTTAATCAAGATGTGAGAGTTCTTATGTACTTTGCAGACTTGTCAAGGAGAAGGGATCCTGGGGCTTCAGAGGGGGGGGCAGGAGTACTATGTAGAGGGCACTTGCTTTACATGTGGCTAGGTTAAGTTTAATCCCCTGAACCTATATGTTCCCTGTGCCTTCTAGGAGTAATCCCTGAACACAGAGCCAGGAGTAAGCCCTGAACAATTGTGTGTGCCACTCCCCCAACCTGCCCCCCTTAATTGTTCTTCGTCTCATTGCTGTGAAAGAATTGTTTGTTATGAGGGCTGCACTCATGACAGTGAATCCTTTGAATTAACAAGTACCTAATTTATTTTTCATTTATTTATTTCTTGTTTTTGTTTTTTTGTTTTGTTTTGTTTTGGGGCCACACCCGGTAATGCTCAGAGGTTACTCCTGGCTATGCGCTCAGAAGTCGCTCGGGGGATCGAACCGCGGTCGGTCCGTCCTAGGCTAGCGCTGGCAAGGCAGACACCTTAGCTCTAGCGCCACCACGCCGGCCCCTCATTTATTTAATTCTTTAATATTCTTATCGCGGGGCCGGGTGGTGGCGCTAAAGGTAAGGTGCCTGCCTTGCCTGCGCAAGCCTTGGACGGACCGCCGTTCGATCCCCCGGTGTCCCATATGGTCCCCCAAGCCAGGAGCAACTTCTGAGCACATAGCCAGGAGTAACCCCTGAGCGTTACCGGGTGTGGCCCAAAAACCAAAAAAAAAAAAAATATTCTTATCGCTTCTCAGCCTTTTGGCTAAGATCAAGTGTAATAAAAGTAAATTCTTTTGGGGGGGGCACACCCAGTGGTGCTCAGAGGTTACTCCTGGCTCTATGTTCAGGAATCATTCCTAGAAGGCTTGGGGGATCCTATAGAATGTTAAGAATCAAACCCAGGTTGGCTGTGTGCAAGGCAAATGCCCTCACCACTGTGCTATCACTCCAGCCCCTAAAAATAAAATGTTTTTATTTCTGTCTCTGTGCTCAGGAGTGACCCATTGGTGCTAGAGTGATAAAAACAGCAGGTAGGGTGCTTACCTTGCATGGAGCTGACCCAAGTTCAATCTCGGGTGTCCCCCATAGAATCGCCTGAGCCTGCCAGGAGTGATTCTTGAGTGCCAGTAACTCCTGAGCATCACTGGGTGTGGCTCAAAATAAAAAAAAAATCAGGAGTGACCCTTAGTGTGGGAATATCTTCTAGTCTAAGCCTTATGGAAAACAATATGAAGATTTCTCAAAAAAAAAAAAAAAAACCCTGGGGCCGGGCGGTGGCGCTGGAGGTAAGGTGCCTGCGCTAGCCTAGGACGGACCACGGTTCGATCCCCCGGCGTCCCATATGGTCCCCCAAGAAGCCAGGAGCAACTTCTGAGCGCATAGCCAGGAGTAACCCCTGAGCATCACAGGGTGTGGCCCAAAAACCAAAAAAAAAAAAAAAAAAAAAAAAAAAACCTGGAAATTGAGCTCCCATTTGATCCAGCTATACCACTCCTAGGGATATACTCTAGGAACTCAAAAATACAATTCAAAAATCCCTTCCTCACCCTCTATTCATTGCAGCACTATTTATAACAGCCAGCCTCTGGAAACAACCAAGATGCCCTTCAACAGAAAGAAACTATGGCACATATACACAATAGAATATTAAGCAGCCATCAGAAGAGATAAAGTCATGAAATTTTCCTATACATGAATGTACATAGAACCTATTATGCTGCGTGAAATAAATCAGAGGGAGAGAGACACAGAATAGTCTCACTCATCTATAGGTTTTAAGAACAATAAGATATTAAAATAATTCCCAGAGATGAGGGCTGGAAGGACCGGATCAAGATATGAAGCTCACCACAAAGAGTGGTAAGTGCAGTTAGAGAAATAACTATGATGAGAACTATCATAACAATGTCAGTGAGTGAGGGATGTAGAAAGCCTGTCTAGAATACAGGCAGGGGGTGCGGAGGGAGGAGATGGGGACATTGGTGATGGAAAGGTTGCACTGGTGAAGGGGGATATTCTTTTTATGACTGAAACCTACCTACAATCATGGTATTTAAATTTAAAAAAGAGCCCAGACGCCGGAGAGATAGCATGGAGGTAAGGTGTTTGCCTTTTATGCAGAAGGTCATTGGTTCGAATCCCGGCATCCCATATGGTCCCCCGAGCCTGCCAGGAGCGATTTCTGAGTGTGGAGCCAGGAGCAACCCCTGAGCGCTGCTGGGTGTGACCCAAAAACAAAAACAAAAACAAAAACAAAAGAGGCCAGACCAAACAATGACAGATTGCATGCAAGTAAAGTGCCTTAACCCCTGTATTATCTCTCCAGTCAGGCACCCCAAAAACCCTTCTCTCTAGGAGATCCGAAGAATAGTAAAAAGTTTAATTATTCCTATGGGGGAAAATGGTGCTTGACAACTCAGCTCATTAATATGATTTTGTTGCAAAGAAAAATATAAAAGCACAGTTTTCCAGGGGCTGGAGCGGTGGCGCTAGAGGTAAGGCATCTGCCTTACAAGAGCTTGCTGAGGACGAGCCAGGAGTAACCCCTGAGCAACGCCAGGTGTGGCCCAAAAACCAAAAACAAAAAGAAAAAGAAAAAGGAGAGAGAGAGAAGGAAAGAAGGAAGGAAGGAAGGAAGGAAGGAAGGAAGGAAGGAAGGAAGGAAGGAAGGAAGGAAGGAAGGAAGGAAGGAAGGAAGGAAGGAAGGAAGGAAGGGAGGGAGGGAGGGAGGGAGGGAGGGAGGGAGGGAGGGGAGGGAGGGAGGGAGAGAGGGAGGGAGGGAGGGAAGGATGGAGGGAGGGAGGGTGGGAGGGAGGGAGGGAGGGAGGGAGGGAGGGAAGAAGGAAGGGAGGGAAGAAGGAAGGAAGGAAGGAAGGAAGGAAGGAAGGAAGGAAGGAAGGAAGGAAGGAAGGAAGGAAGGAAGGAAGGAAGGAAGGAAGGAAGGAAGGAAGGAAGGAAGGAAGGAAGGGAAAGGAAGGAAGGAAGGGAGGAAGGAAGGAAGGAAGGAAGGAAGGAAGGAAGGAAGGAAGGAAGGAAGGAAGGAAGGAAGGAAGGAAGGAAGGAAGGAAGGAAGGAAGAGAGGGAAGAAATGAAGGAAGGAAGAAAGGAAGGAAGGAAGGGAGGGAGGGAGGGAGGAAGGAAGGGAGGGAGGGTGTAAGGGAGGAAGGGAGGAAGGAAGGTAGGAAGGAAGGAAGGAAGTTAGGAACCCAGGAAGGAAGGAAGGACGGAAGGGAGGGAGGGAGGGAGGGTGGGAGGGTGGGAGGGAGGGAGGGAGGGAGGAAGGAAGGGAGGGAAGAAGGAAGGAAGGAAGGAAGGAAGGAAGGAAGGAAGGAAGGAAGGAAGGAAGGAAGGAAGGAAGGGAGGGAGGGAGGAAGGGAGGAAGGGAGGAAGGGAGGAAAGAAGGAAGGAAGGAAGGAAGGAAGGAAGGAAGGAAGGAAGGAAGGAAGGAAGGAAGGAAGGAAGGAAGGAAGGAAGGAAGGGAGGAGGGAGGGAGGGAGGGAGGGAGGAAGGAAGGGAGGGAGGGAGGGAGGGAGGGAGGGAGGGAGGGAGGAAAGAAGGAAGGAAGGAAGAAAGGGAGGGAGGAAGAAAGGAAGGAAGGAAGGAAGGAAGGAAGGAAGGAAGGAAGGAAGGAAGGAAGGAAGGAAGGAAGGAAGGAAGGAAGGAAGGAAGGAAGGAAGGAAGATGGAAAAAGGAATAAGAAAAGAAAACTGCATTCACTTCTTAACCTGGTCTTTAGGAAGCCATATACAGGAAAATGTTCCCTTTTATCCCCAGGGACATCATGTGCTTCTAGGTGGAGATCACAAAAGGAAAATGTGCCTAATGAAGGAATTTAGTGACAGCACAGCAAGTAGGGTGCTTGCCTTGCACACATCTAATCTGGGATCAATCCCCAGCACCTTAAACAAATGAAGTGCATCAGGAGTTATTCCTGAGTACTGCCCAGGTGTGCCAATAAAAAATGCTTTAAAAAATTGAAACGTTCTGGGCCAGAGAGATAGCACAGCGGTATGGAGTTTGCCTTGCACACAGCCGACCCAGGACGGACGATGATTCAAATCCCGGCATCCCATATGATTACTTTTTTTTTTTTTTTTTTTTTTTTTTGGTTTTTGGGCCACACCCGGTAATGCTCAGGGGTTACTCCTGGCTATGCGCTCAGAAGTCGCTCCTGGCTTGGGGGACCATATGGGACGCCGGGGGAATCGAACCGCGGTCCGTCCGAGGCTAGCGCAGGCAAGGCAGGCACCTTACCTTTAGCGCCACCGCCCGGCCCCATCCCATATGATTTCAGGAGCCTGCCAGGAGAGATTTCTGAGAGCAGAGCCAGGAGTAACCCCTGAGAGCAGCCGAGTGTGACCCAAAAACAAAAACAAAAAAAATTGAAACTTTCAGGACAAAAGCGATAGCACAGTAGGAATGGCATTTGCCTTGCACGCAGGTGACCGGGGTTCAATTCTTGGCATCCCATATGGTCCCCTGAGCCTTCCAAGAGTAATTCCTAAGCACATAGCTGGAAGCAATCCCTGAGTGCAGCTGAATATGGCCCAAAAACAGAAACAAAAAAATTAATAGTTCTATCATTACTTTCAGGGTTGGGATTTTGATAGAATTGGTCCATATGGACTCACTCAATTGTTTTTTACTTTTACATTTGGATTTTTTATTTCATTCTAAATGATATCTATAATGATATTCTTGTTAGCAAAGAAATACCTAGGGGCCAGAGCAACAGTACATCAGGTAGGGGGTCTTGCCTTGAACATGGTCGACTGGGCTCAATTACCAGCATCCTGAATGGTCCCCCAAGCATGCCAGGAGTGACCCCTGAGTGCAGAAAGTAACCTGTAAGCATCACCAAGTGTGTCTCATAAACAAAACAAACAAAACTTATAAGACAATATTTAGAGCATAACTAATATGAAAATAAATAATATGAAAATAATTAATAAGATTAAAAGGATAGAATTAGAAGCGAGAGTGATAGCACAGTGGTAGGGCAAGCGGCCAACCTGGGACAAACCTGGGTTCAATCCCCAGCATCTCATATGGTTTCCTGAGTCTTACAGGAGCACTTTCTAAGTATAGAGCCAGGAGTAACCTTGAGCACCCTGGGTGTGGGCCAAAATCAAATAATAATACTAATTAATTAATAATAATAATAATAATGTGGAAAAGGAGGAGAAGAAGAGGAGGAGAAGATGAAAGGAGGAGAAGAAGAGGAGGAGGAGAAGAAGAAGAAAAGAAGAAGAAGAAGAAGAAGAAGAAGAAGAAGAAGAAGGAGGAGGAGGAGGAGGAGGAGGAGAAGGAGGAAGAGGAGGAGGAGAAAAAAAGAGGTAGATGAGGAGGGTGGTCTCAGCGTGGAGAAGGGTATGGACCCCCAAAAAATGCACTTTTCTTACACGTGGCTGACCCCACATGGTTTATTTGTTTTGGGGGTTTTGGGGGGTCACACCTGGCAGTGCTCAGGGGTTCCTTTTGACTCTATGCTCAGAAATCGCTCCTGGCAGTCTCAGGGATTTGAACCACCATTCTTCTACATGCACATGGTTTGATTCCCAAGACCCTCATATGGTCCTTCAGTTCCCTCCAGAAATGATCCCTGAATACAGTGCCAGGAGTAAGCCCTGAGCATGTAGCCCCACAATTAATAACAATAATAATGAAAGATAAAATTGGAGCTCAAGGGACCGGAGAGATAGCATGGAGGTAAGGCGTTTGCCTTTCATGCAGAAGAATGGTGATTCAAATCCCGGCATCCCATATGGTCCCTTGTGCCTGCCAGGAGCGATTTCTGAGCATAGAGCCAGGAGTAACCCCTGAGCACTGCCAGGTGTGACCCAAAAACCAAAAACCCAAAAAAAAAAATTGGAGCTGAAGACATAATACAGCAGGCAGGGCACTTGCCTTGAATATGGCCAAACCAGACTCTATCCTAGGCACCCTACCCTACCTAGGCATTGTGCTTTCACTCTGGCCCTTACTCTTTTTTGTATAAATTACTTTATTTAAAGACAATGAAAGTGAAGTTGGCTTCATGTACTCAGTGGCTCTGGGGAGAAAACAGAAAAAGGAATAAAATTGAAGGAGGATGGAGACCAGAAAGATAGTACAGAGTAGGGGGCGGGGGTAGGATGCTTGCCTTACATGCAGAATCTCTGGCTTCCCAAGCACTTCCATGAGTATTTCCTGAGTGCAGAGTCAGGATTAATCCTTGAGCATCACCAGGTGTAATCCAAAACCAAAAATAAAAATGTTAATAAAATAGAAATTAAGGAAAAGGGCCTGTGGATAGGACATTCACTTTGTATATGGCCAGCCAGGGTTCAATCCCAACATCCCATATGGTTCCTCAAGCCTACCAGTAGTGATTTCTAAGTGCAGAGCCAGGAGTAACCCTGAGCATCAATGTGACCCAAAAACCAAATAAATAAATAAACAGTAAAGATGGTCCCAGCATGGAAAATAAGGGCAAACAGTAGTATCTGTTCTCTGTGGGAATGGAAACAGTAATGAGGAAAGAGGCCGGAGAGATACCATGGAGGTAAGGCATTTGCCTTGCGTGCAGAAGGTTGGTGGTTTGAATCCCAGCATCACATATGGTCCCCTGACCCTGCAAGGAGTGATTTCTGAGCTTGGAGCCAGGAGTGACCCCTCAGCTCTGCCGGGTGTGAACCAAAAACCAAAAAAAAAAAAAAAAAGGAAAAATGAGATGGGTTAGAGATGGAGCTACCTGTGGGGTGACCCTAAGCAGAGAAAAGTGGGTTTTAAAGCTGTGGTTTGGCTCAGGGCACTAGGACAACCCTGCAGGTCAAGTTCTGTGTCAGGGGTAATGAATGTGGATGCAGCCAGGGGACACAGATGAATCAGAGCCTCCTCTTTGAATCTATGGGGTGTAGGCATCATCCTCAGAGGGGGCCATGGGGTGTTCTAGGGAGTTTGACCATCAGCTTTGTAATAGAAAATCTCCTTGGAAAAATGTGGGGTACGGCCTGTGAGGGATGGAAGAGGTGAAAAGGAAATGATGTAAGACAGTGGATTTGGGGGTATTGGTGGGAGAAGGATACAAAGAAGATGACCCCCATTCCCTCTTCTCACCTGTGACATCCCCTTAACAAGAAGGGAGGACATCAATATCAAATTACACTTAGTCACTGTGTCAGTCATCACTGTGTCACAGAGAAGATTGTGTCTAAGTATGACCACATGGAGGAGCCAGGTAAATAGTACAGCAGGGAGGGTGTTTGCCTTGCATGCAACCAACACAGGTTCAATCCTCAGCATCCCATGGGGTCCTCAGTGCCCACAAGGAGTAATTCCCGAGCACAGAGCCTGGTGTAACCCCTGAATTGCTGGTATGAGCCCCCCCAAAAAAATAATACTGTATCCAGAGTGATAGCACAGCCCTCAGGGTGTTTGCTTTGCACCCCGCTCACCCCGGTTCTATCCCCAGCACCCCATGTGGTCCCTTGCTGAGTACAGAGCCAGGAGTAAGTCCTGACCTCTGCTGGGTGTGGTTCAGAAACTAAACAAAACAAAAAATTAAGGAGCAAACCCAGCACAATCAGCACACACCACCCCACCTCTCCCAACTCGCAAATACCAAAATGTGGGTAACATTGATTTGCAGGCGTGTTTGTGACCAGAGCCTACGCCCCATGTGGCTGAGCTTGGAGGCGGGCGCCACCTGGTGGCCAGTTCCATGTAGTTCTTCCGGAACTCTCAAAAGCAGCGGGATGCAGCTAGCTAAGCTGGGACTGATGGGCAAAGGCTGGAAAGATGCTCTATGGGCCCAGAGCGCAGGATCTGCAAACAGGAGGCTAGGTTCACATCCCCAGCCCCACGGGGCCACCGAGAATCCCCCCAGAAGCAGTACCTGAGCCCCTGCTTGCCTATACACGGGCAACCCAGGTTCATTCATCAACACCGGGGCCAGGTACAGCAGGTAAGGCACTTGTTTTGCAAGCAGCCAACCTAGGTTTGATCCTCAGAATCCCATATAGTCCCCCAAGTACGACCAGGAGTGATTCCTGAGTGCAGAACCAGGGGTCAACCCTGATCACAGTTGGGTGGAACCCATAAAGCAAACAAAAATACAAAATTACAAAAAAAAAAAAAAAGGAACAAAAAGTTCCCGGCACCACATAGGGTCTCCAGAGTCACAGGAGTGATCCCTGAGCACAGAACCAGAAGTCATCACTGAGCACTGCCAGGTGTGGCTTAAAAAGAAAATGGTGGCCGGAGAGATAACATGGAGGTAAGGTGTTTGCCTTTCACGCAGAAGGACGGTGGTTCAAATCCCAGCATCCCATATGGTCCCCCGTGCCTGCCAGGGGCGATTTCTGAGCATGGAGCCAGGAGTAACCCCTGAGCACTGCCAGGTGTGACCCAAAAAGCCAAAAAGAAAAAAAAAAGAAAAAAGAAAAGAAAATGGTGAAAAGTTAGCCAGTAAAATCCATGGTAGTTAACTGTATGGGGAGGGGTTTCTACCAAGCTGTACCCAGGGCAAATCAGAGACTCTACCCACTGATTCTGGGTGAAGCTGGGTAAAGTTGGCATGGCTAAGGACAGAGCAGCTTTAAGCCCTACAGTGTCAGGAATCATGGTGTTGCACCTGGCAGTGCTGGGGGCTCCTTGGGTTACCCCAGAGGTGCTCAGGAGACCTCCAGAGATGTACCCAGTGATGCTTACAAGGCCATTAGGTACTAGGGATTGACCATAGTAATACAGAAAGTACTGAGGTTCGAGAATGAACATCAGAGGCCAGAGCAACAGTACAGTTGTATGGCATTTGCCTTGGACATGGCCACCACAGATTAGATCCCTGACATCCCATCTCAGGGATCCCTGAGCACTGCCAGGAATAATTTCTGAGTACAGAGGCAGTAGTAACCTCTGAAGAGCTTTGTGGGGTATGACCCAAAATCCAAAAAAAAAAAATTGTTGTTTTTGGGCCACATCTAGTGGCACTCAGGGGTTACTCCTGGATCTATGCTCAGAAATTGCTCCTGGCAGGGTTGGGGACAATGTGAGATGCCAGGTATCAAACCCAGGTCAGCTGTGCACAAAGCAAACGCCATCCCCACTGTGCTATCGCTACAGCCCAACAATGTTTTTAAATGGCCCCATGGGGGGGCCAGAGCACAGTGGTCAGGGAATTTATCTTTCATGTGGCAACCTAGATTTGATCCTAGGTATCCCATATAGTCTGCCAAGACTGTCAGGAGTAATTTCTGAATGCAGAGCCAGGAGTAACATCTGAGTGCCACCAGGTGTGGCCCAAAAAAAAAAAAAAAAAAGAATACCTATACACAGGTAAACACAAAAAGAGAATGAGGAGTCTATTCTAGAGTATATTCAGCCATGTAGAAGACATAATCTTTGATCAAGGAACCATGTGAATATGAAATTCGGGGAAAGGGGAAGCACAAATCATGTGGGATTCCTGGCGACAGAAGAAATCCAGAAGAGGAAAATCTAGAGTCAGTAGTGTTTTGATAGTGACTGTCACAGGCTTCTTCTTTTCTTCTTTTTTTTTTTTCTCAAAACAGAGACACAGAGCCAAGGAGACAACTTGGAGCTAATAGTTTGCACATGAGTGTCACTGTTTTTGATCCCTGAGGAGTAACCCCAACATCATCCATATGAAAACCCCCAAAATAAATGAAACTGTTATAATCCAACACGGTTCATGGTTTAAATATCAAAGACAGGGGCCAGAGTGCTGTGAGCCAATTCTGTTGCAGTCTTCAGCTCCTGAAAACAGATCCTTCGTGGAGTTCGGGAAAAAATTCCATGGGGAGAGAGTGGGTACACGGAATGGCGAATGACGGAACAATATTGTAGAAATGAAATGAGACCACACAGAATGTATGGGGACTTACGTCTGAAAAGACGAAGACAAATTTATTTTTTGAGCTGGCTGCCTTTAAAAGGTTGAGGCTAGGAATGTAGGGTGCAAATTCTTGACATCAAAGAAACTGGGAAAAGAATGAAGGACCCTGGCTTAAATTAGCATATTAAAGAACCGATACTGAAGGTGAAAAGGCAGTTTCTGTTGGGTTTGCTTTGTTTTGGGTAAGCAGAAGGGAAACAGGTAATTTTCAGGGAAGTGGGAAGAGAGAGAAATGTTTTAGAGTTTTGGGGGAAAACTGAAAATTACCTTGTTTTGAGTAAACAGGGGAAAACTGAAAATTGCTTTACTATGAGCTAAGTTTTGGGAAAAACCTGATCTTGGCGCCAAAGTAGCAAAAATTACAGGGAGCTGTTAAGTGGGAGACTTTTGGTGAGATTTGTACTGTCCTCCTTTGTTAGAAAGAATTTACTAAGGCCTGATTTTTAATATTGGTTAAAAATAAAGAGAGAGATAGTTACAGCCACTTTTGGAATTATGGCCAAACAATCCACGCAAAGGGTCAACTGATTTTGACTGCTCTAAGCGGGCCTTTTTGGCAAATAATTCCTTTTCAGGAGAGCACTACACTTTCTGGTGTGTGCCCCTCCTGAGTGGAATGTGGCAATTCACCCTTTTTTTTTTCTGGTGTGTGCCCCTCCTGAGTGGGATGTGGCACCAGAGCAATAGAACTTGCCTTGCATGTGGTCAACCCAGATGAGATCTCTAGAATTCCATAGGGTCCCCTGAGCCCTCCAGAAGTAATCCCTGAACGCAGAGCCAAAACAGATATTTGTGTTTATATACATCAAGCATATATGTGTTTATATATCAATTGGGGGCTATATATTGTGATAGGAGACCATCCTGGAGAAACGAAGCGACAGTTTCTAGATCCAGAAGGTCTCATAAAAAGGAGCGCACCTGGGGCTCTTCCCAAAAAGGTAGAAACTCGCCTTATCTCTGCTTCCTCAAGCGTCGTCCGTTACTCTGGGTCTCCTTTGATGGGGTCTCGGCCCCGCTCCTGGCACACCCGCAGAGCCTGGAGCTAGGTGAGTGCGGGGTGGGCCGGGGAAGAGGCTGAGAGGGGTCGGGGCTGGGTGCGCTGGTCTGCGGGATCCAGACACTGCCCTGCACCTACGTGTTGATTGTGGGGTTCGGGGTTCCAGCATCACATTCATCCGGGGCTGGACAAAGGGAGCAGGCCGGCCCTTCAGGCTGCTGGGGTTGGAGCCCCCGGACTATCCCACAAGGGGCTTCATGCCAGCATCTGTGGCCCAGACGGAGGGAGCTAACAGCTGTTTCTGGAAAGAGAAGCTTTTTGGGGGGATTCGGTCATCCCAGTGCCCTGGCCCGGTCCCATAACTCGGGTGGCCACAGCGACCCAGGGTACACTGATCCCTGGAGTCGGGGCTTTAGCTGCAGTCCTGGGGCGGGAACGCCTGAGCTGGAACTGCCTGAGGGGAGTTGCAGGGGTTGCAGGGGAGTCTTGCGGCTTCTTTCTACTTCTCTAATTTATTTATTTAATTAACTAAATAAAATATTAATTTTTCTAATTAATAACTTGAATTAAATTTTAATAGATTTGGGGCCAGAGAGATAACACGATGGTAGGGCATTTGCCTTGCACGCAGTTCATCCAGGACGAACGGTGGTTGGAGTCCCAACTTCCCATATGGTTCCCGTGCCTGCCAGGAATAATTTCTGAGTACAAAGCCAGGAGTAACCCGAGTGCCGAAAGTGGCCCCCCAAAACATGAATCTCATAAGACCCATGTTCTAGACCAGGAAAAGTATTTGCACATAGCAATTAAAAACATGGTCCTCGCCTTGTCGCTTACTTGGCTTTCTTGTAAGACTTTTCTAGAGTTCTCTAGTGAAGCATTGGTGTTGGATGTGCATTTTTGCTGATTTCCTACTTTTCTTCAGCAACACTATCACTGCATTTATCACCTTATTCTATGAATGCTTTTTTTTTTTTTTTTGGTTTTTGGGCCACACCCGGTAACGCTCAGGGGTTACTCCTGGCTATGCGCTCAGAAGTTGCTCCTGGCTTGGGGGACCATATGGGACGCCGGGGGATCGAACCTCGGTCCGTCCAAGGCTAGCGCAGGCAAGGCAGGCACCTTACCTCTTGCGCCACCGCCCGGCCCCCTCTATGAATGCTTTTTATAATCATGATATCATTTGAACATATTTCTTATATTGTAGGCAAAAAAAATTTTTTGGCTTTGGTTTTTGGTTTTTTTTGGTTGGTTGGTTGGTTGGTTGGTTTTGGGGCCACACCAGGTGTGCCCAGAAGTTATTCCTGGCTCTATGCTCAGAAATCACCCCTGGCAGGCTCAGGGGACCATATGGGATGCTAGGGATCAAACCTGGGTTTGTTCCGTGTCAGCCACGTCCAAGGCAAATGCCCTTCTGTTGTGCTATCGATCCAGCCCCTATTGTCAGTAAAATTTTAAACACCATCTTCAGGGTTTTCCCTTTGTTCATGTGTCCATTCTTCTTTACATGTTTATATTTTGGGATCAGCATATAAAAAGATATCCAAATATGGATATTCTATTTCTTCATTTCTCTTCCAAAAAATTAAATGGTGATACCTATTATTCTAGGTTGTTTCACACAGTTAAAGACCAGTGAATCAAGTGGTCAGGGGGATATCTTGAAGCACCTATCCAATGAAGAAGCACTAGTAAGATTCACAGAAGATGTTTCCTGGTCTATCTTGGGAGACAGATGGCTGTTTCATAATGTTGAAGATCAGCACCCAGCCCAAGCGTGGGGTGTGAGTAAGTGGCACTCCTGTGGCAGGAAAGACCCTTAAGATCATACCAGACTAGGAGCCAGAGAGATAGCACAGTGTTAGAGTGTTTGCTTTGCAAGCAGCCGATCCAGGAAGGACGGTGTTTTGAATCCTGGCATCCCATATGGTTCCCGAGCCAGGAGCGATTTCTGAGCACAGAGCCAGGTATGACCCAAAAACCAAAAAAAAAAAAAAAAAAAGAAAAAAGATATACCAGACTAGGGACCACAGCGATAGTACACTTGCCTTGCACGTGGCTGACCCAGGACAGACCATGGTTCAATCCCCCAGCATCCCATATGGTCCCTCAAGCTAGGAGCAATTTCTGAGCGCGTAGCCAGGAATAATCCCTGACTGTCACTGGGTGTGGCCCAAAAATAAAAAGATTATACCAGACTAAATTGAAAAGAAAGTCCAAGTGTAAACCTGGCTAACCAATGTGTATTCAGAATTTTCCTATCATATGGCCAGAGTAATAGTACAGCAGGTCAAATGCTTGCCTTACATGCAGCTAACCTAGCTACGATCATGACACCCCATATAGCCACACTGTCATAGTGGAGACATCATTGAAAACAACCCATTCGGTGAAAATTAAATTCATGTCTGTGGTACATATACACAATGGAATATTATGCAGCCATCAGGAGACATGAAGTCATGAAATTTTCCTATACGTGGATGTACATGGAATCTATTATGCTCAGTGAAATAAGTCAGAGAGAGAGATAGACACAGGATAGTCTCACTCATCTATGGGTTTTAAGAAAAATCAAAGACATTCTTGCAATAATTTTCAGCTCACTACATGAATGAAGCTCACCACAAAGAGTGGTGAGTGCAGATAGAGAAATAACTACATTGAGAACTATCATAACAATGTGAATGGATGAGGGAAGTAGAAAGCCTGTCTAGAGTACAGGCGGAGGGCTGGGTGGGGAGGAGGGAGATTTGGGACATTGGTGATGGGAATGTCACACTGGTGAAGGAGGGTGTTCTTTACATGACTGAAACCCAACTACAATCATGTATGTAATCAAGGTGTTTAAATAAAGATATTAATTAAAAATTAAATTCATGGGCACATGTTGTATATGAAAACATTTCCATAAGATTATTCTTTGCCTGTTGTCCCACCTTGACCTCCCAGGTGGGGGCGCTGTTGAGAACTGAATAGTTTGGGAGAGAGGTGTTCAGAGTATTTTGGAAGAGTTGACTGGCTGGCTCCAGGTGTTCTTTGGAGCTGGTAGTAGGCTAACAACGGACTCTCTGTGCCCAACCTTTTTACCCCTTTACCCTCCTGTCTGTGTGGATTATTTGCTGTGGATAAATACTACCAAATCTCCCCCCACAAGGGGATAAGGGGATGGGAATCAATCTCTCATTCTGGGAGCTCTTCGAGGATACACAAATAACCAATAAAGGAGTAAACGGGACCCCATAGGCACAATCATTGCTGACAGGCATTAGTTGACGATATGAAGTCTTTGGTAATCATTCATCCACCCCTAATTTTGTGTTTCCTGATTCCAACAGGAGTCATTTGCTGGAGAATCTTTAGGCTACTAATGACACTCCCAACCGTGGAGAAAGCCTAAAGCAAATTACAGATCTGCCTATCCGGGAGTGCAACCCTACTGCTGTGAATCCACACAAATGCATTCAATGTGAGAAAGTCCCCCCAGATTCTTCCCTTCAGAACCAGACACAGTCTGGCCCTGGACCAGACTTCCTTCATGTAATCACTGCAAGGCTGCCTCTTCTCTCGTCTCCCATCCCTCAGCTACAACCCAACATGGGAGAGAAACCTTATAATCATTGTTGAAGAGCGTCTAAGAGACATGGGAAGAATCTCAGTAGCAAGAAATTGTTCAAGTGCAAGGATGCGGAAAAGCTTTCAGTTCCCCCTATCACTTCCGGGGCCATGTGAGAGGTCACTTAGGCCAGAACATCCATGCCTGCAGTGTGTGTGGGAAAACCTTCATGTATAAGTCTATCCTCTAACAGCATCTCCAGAGTCATACTGGGGAGAAGCCCTACAAATGCAGCGAGTATGGGAAAAGCTACTGGATTGCCTCCTCCCTCCAAATCCACATGATCCTCCACAGCAGTGAGAGTCCCTTTGAGTGCCAGCACTGCAGGAAGACTTTTCTCTTCTCCTCCTAGCTGGGGTGTAACCTGAGGACACACAGGGTGAGGACCTACGAATATCAGTGGTGTCGCAAAGCCTATAAGTAGCCCCCAGCCCTGTGGGTGCATCTGAGGATGCAAATGTGCAAGAAGTCCTTCAAATGTCAGCACTGTGGGAAGACATTTCACTGCTCCACCACACACCAGAGAGCCCCTTCCACTGTCAGTAGTGTGATACGTTCCGGTATCTGTCATCCATGCATGGGCACATGACCAAGTGGAATGATAGCCACACGAGTGTCCACAGTATAGGCACATATTATGCTACCTCACAGACGTGCGAGTCCACCTGAGAATGAACGGAGGAGAAAAGCAAGGCAAGAAAACCGGCAGGCATCCTCGAACCCCATCCTGTCTGTGAAGACACTCTGGGGAGAAAACGTACAGAGCCTGGGAGAACTGCTTTCCTTCCCTGAAAACCTAGTTGGAGATGCTAGCAAAGGGCTGGGGAGATGTTACAGTCACTCACCTTGCATGCGAGTGACACATGTTTGATCCTAGTACCCCCCCCCAAAAAAATAAATAAATAGGGCCCAGAGAGATAGCATAGCGGTGTTTGCCTTGCAAGCAGCCGATCCAGGACCAAAGGTGGTTGGTTCGAATCCTGGTGTCCCATATGGTCCCCTGTGCCTGCCAGGAGCTATTTCTGAGCAAACAGCCAGGAGTGGCCACTGAGCACCGCTGGGTGTGGCCCAAAACCAAAATAATAATAATAATAATAATAATAATAATAATAATAATAATAATAATAAAATAAGTAGACAGGAGAGAGATCTTGGGAGTAGTAAGAAAGGAAAGGCTGGCAAGACTGGTGTTTTAGGGGAGTGGAGTGATAGAACAGTGAGTGTTTATCTTGAATGCAGCTGACTCGGGTTTGATCCCAGAATCCCATATGTTCCCCAAAGCTGCCAGGAGTAACCCGAGTGCTGCTAGGTGTGGCCCAAAAACAAAAATAAAAAATAGTGTTTTAGGGGCTGGAGAATAGAGCAGTGACATTTGCACATTTGCACCCAGGTTTTTTTTTTTGGGGGGGGGGGTTTGGGCCACACCTGCTGACACTGAGGGGTTACTCCTGGCTATGCGCTCAGAAATCACTCCTGGCTTAGGGGACCATATGGAATGCCGGGGGATTGAACCAAGGTCCATTCTAGGTTAGCTCGTACAAGGTCAACGCCCTATCGCTTGCGCCACTGCTCCAGCCCCTGCACCCCGGTTTAATTCCCACACCCCATGGTACCCTTAGTACCTCCCGGAGTAATCCATGTGTACAACCAGTTGTGGTCTAAAAAATAATAAAATAATAGCATTTTACTGATTTTTTGACATGCAAACTCAGGGCAGGAAAGAAGTCTTTTTAGTTTTTCTTTGGGGGCCACACCCAGTGATGCTTGTAAGGGGCATTCTCCATGCACTGTACTGGGAGCTATACAATGCTAGGGATCAAGTTAGCAGTTACCCTATTCAAAAATTGCCCCCGACCCCATGAGCCAGCTCCCTGATCCAAGAAAGGAAGCTTTTGTTAGAAGCATGGTTTTTGTTACTACCTCATTGGGGGAGGGGGAGGTGCCCACACCCAGCAGTGCTCAGGAATTTCTCTTAGTGAGCTCAGGGGACCATATGAGGTGCTGAAATTCTCTTGGTGAGCTCAGGGGACCATATGGAGTGCCAGATTCAATCTCCAGCATCCCATATGGTCTCCTGGGCCTGGCAGGGGCAATTCCTAAGCACAGAGCCAGGTGTGGCCAAAAAAAAAAAATGATCTACAAATGTCTGTTAATGCATGTTGTTTATTAGGATGAAATGGGAGACTATATTAAACTACCTCATTCTGAAGGATTAATTTATACCTGAAATTGGGTCAAGTTTATTTTGGAATTTAAGTATTACAGTCTGCTCTCATTTTTTACTAACACGTGAAATTATACGGAGCTGAGCTCAGGAAGAACGCTTGGCTGTGTGTTGAGGCTCAAACCTGACAAGATAAACATCCTACTTACCTACCTACTTCTCTGGCACTGTAGACCCTTGTTATTACTTTTGACCACATCCGGTGGAGCTCAGGGCTTACTCTGTACTCTGCACTTATCAATCACTCTTGGAAGGGATTTGGGGGACCATATGAGATGCCAGAGATTGAACCTGGGTTGACCATGTGCAAAAGCAAGCACCCTCCCCGCTGTACTATCATTGCTCACACCTATTACTAAGCATTTGAGATGTAAAGGTTATAATAAGACAATTTATAGAGCCAGAGCAACAATATCGTGGGCATAGTACTCACCTTGCAAGTGTCCAACCCAGGGTTGATCCCCAACATCTCATATGGTACCCCAAGCACCACCAGAAGTGATCCCTGAGTACAAAGCCAGGAGAAAGCCTGCTCACAGCCAGGTGTGGTCAAAAAAATTAAAATGAGAGACCGGAGAGACAGCACAGAGGAAGGGCATTTGCCTTGCAAGCGGCCGACCCAGAAAACGAATGTGTGGTTCGAATTCCAGCATCCCATATGGTCCCCTGAGCCTGCCAAGAGCAATTTCTGAGTGCAGCAGAGCCAGGAGTAACCCAAGCACTGCCAGGTATGACCCAAAAACTCAAAAAATAAAAAATAAAAAATTTGAACTCATTTGAAATTCGTCTTTTTTTTTTTTCATTTGTCCACTAGATTTCAAAGGATACCTGGCCCCAATCACACTTTTTGTTTTGTTTTGTTTTGTTTTGTTGGTTTTGGGGTCCCACCCAGCAGCACTCAGGGGTTATTCCTGGCTCCACGCTCAGAAATCGCTCCTGGCAGGCTTGGGGGACCATATAGGATGTCGGGATTCAAACCAATGACCTTCTTCTGCATTGAAGGCAAACGCCTTACCTCCATGCTATCTCTCCATACACCCCGCACCCCCCCACCCCCCATCACACTTTTGTCCAGAGTCCAGATCAAAGCCCTTCTTATGGGCTCTGTGTGGGTTGAGGAGCATGTGATGCCATCTGCAGGACATACTTGGTACTGCAGCTTGTATTCAGGGCTCACCCAGTGTGGTACTAACTTATAGCTCATGTTCATGGGAAACAGGTGAAAACAAATGTCCTTAAGTTTTGAGGGCTGAAGACCTAAAAAGATGAGAGGCCCAGTTCAGCCTGGAATTTTCCAGAACATTCATCTACGGATCTGATATTCAAGTAGAGAAGCAGGGATAGGGGCAGAGAATCAGCATGAATGGAGAGAAAGCACATGCAAAGGGCCTGGTTATCTTGAAATTTTTTTCTGCTTCCATTTCCTGCTTAAGCTGAGGGAAATCAAGTTCTAAGAAGCTTCTTTCGAATTGCACCAGTCAATTGAGGAAATGCCCAGACAGGCTTTTATTTGTTCAGGGGTCACTCTTGGCAAACCTGGGGAACCATGTGCTGTGCCAGGGAGTCTGGTCAGCCACACGTAAGGCAAGTGCTTCACCCACTGATCTATGTCCTTCCCCAAATCTGACTCCTTCTCCAAGACGTCACTCCATTAAGCATCAGTTCAAGGGCCCGGAGAGATAGCACAGCGGTATTTGCCTTGCAAGCAGCCGATCCAGGACCTAAGGTGGTTGGTTTGAATCCCGGTGTCCCATATGGTCCCCCGTGCCTGCCAGGAGCTATTTCTGAGCAGACAGACAGGAGTAACCCCTGAGCAACGCCGGGTGTGTCCCAAAAAAAAAAAATCATCAGTTCATGCCTCCCTCTTAGTAGTCTTTGGGACACCTTTGCCAGGAGTCACACCTCCACCAGGAGTGAGTGGTTAACACCCCATCCCACTCAACAGAGCCTATGGGACCCCCAAAGGTGCTATCGAGGATACGGGTGTTTCCTGGATTTTCTCACAATAAGACAAAGATATGAACTGTCCATTCTGCCCTTTACCCTTCCACCTTTCGGTCTTGTATGTGGTCAACCAGGCTCAAACTCTGAAACCCCGGCCCGGAGAGATAGCACAGCAGCGCTTGCTTTGCAAGCAGCCGATCCAGGACCAAAGGTGGTTGGTTCGAATCCCGGTGTCCCATATGGTCCCCCATGCCTGCCAGGAGCTATTTCTGAGTAGACAGCCAGGAGTAACCCCTGAGCAACGCTGGGTGTGGTCCAAAAACAAAAACAAACTCTGAAACCCCAAATGGTCCCTGAGCCCTGACAGGAGTAATCCTTGAGCATAAAGCCAGGAGCCAGCCCTGAGCACTGCTGGGTGTTGCCCAAAATATATGGGCTGAAGCAGAGAGGGTGTTTGTCTTGCTTGTGGCTGACCTGAGTTCAATCCCCATAATCTCATATGACCCCCTGAGCACTGCCAGGAATAATTCCCAAGTGCAGAACTAGGAGTAACCCCTGAGCATTACCAGGTGTATGCCACTCCCCAAAAAAATTAATGCAGGACAGCTCAATGAGATGAGGATCTGGAAACCTCAGGTTCAATTCCCAGCCTGTGTGGTCCCGCAGGCATTGCTAGGATCACACCCTGCCTCGGAGTAGCCCCCAAAATGATGGTCCAGAAAGAAAGTACAAGGCATAAGGTGCCTGCCTTGCATGCAGCCTACCTTGGGTTTGATTCCTGATACCCTAAAAGGTTCTCTCAGTACCCCAGGAGTAATCCCTGAGCACAGCCAGGAGTGGCCCAAAACAAACACAAAAATAAATATGTTGGGGATCTCTTTAGTCTTTACCTAAGGGTTGGCCCTTTGGGCTCAAAATGGCCAAGAGGGATACAGGATGCATGCAGCATGTGGGGTGCATTTCAGCTCAGGCCCAAGTGATGTCCAGGGCTCAGGGTCATGGATGGATGCCAGAGTCTCAGCATTCTGGGATGGAGCATGAGGGCACCAACCCAGAAGCTTCAATTCCTTATCCCATTAGTCTGGTATCTGAACCCCAATCCAGGCCAGACCAGCACTCCCTGAACTCCTTCCCTTGTACCTCACTTCTGTCCTACATGAAGCCCTCCCCAATGAGGGACTGGGATGACACCCCCAGAAATGAGCTGATGACCTTATACTGTGCTTCTTCGGGGAACTGCTCCATGAGGCCCTTCAGCTGGGCCCAGTACTTCCCCTTTCTATGGTGTAGGGGGCAATCTGTGCCCCACCCCTTACAGCCACACCCATCATCCAGCAGTGATCCTGGAAACCAAACTGCCCCCATCACCCCCTGCTAGGGACATTCCAGGCTGAAGTAACATCCCCACCACCTCCTCTGAACACAAAATGACCACACCGAACCAGTCCTTCAGACCAACAGGGAACCTTATGAGCCATCAAAAGCTAGGCTGAGAGCCAGCACATGTTCTAGAAGTAAAGGGAAAGGTCTTCCCCATTATCTTAAGTGACCCCATAAGATAGACACAAGCCTCAGAACCCCAAACCCCAATCCTACTTTCACAGTCCTCCAACAAGAGGAGCCAAGGGGCATATAGGCACTGACAGCTCTGCTGTCCTCAGGCCATAGACGGCTGCCCTGGAATATTCTAGCATGCCAAGAGCATTGTGCCCTGGTGAGCAGTCGCTGCAGAACATTCCAATGTGCTGAGAGCATGTTCCCCAGCCGGGCAGTCCCAGCTAAGGCTGACCTTGCAGCAGGAGAGGGCTGTGAGGCGTCACATACAGTTCTTAAGAGTTTTAATGGCCACATGGCAAAGACCTTGCCAGCCCCTTAGGCAGAACAGCTTCCTGCCAGGGGCTGCATATGTGCAATGAAGACAGGCCCCAGGTGACCCCGGTCTCCCGCCAGCCCCTGAGCCATGGGCCATCACTGTCCCCCTGCTGGCCCCAGTCCCCCACCAGCCCCTGAGCCATGGAGCCATCAGCTGGCCCCCTGCTGTCCCCAACTCCCCACCAGCCCTGGAGTCTCAGGTCGTCAGCTGGCCCCCGTCTGGCCCGAATCCAAGCTGCCATCCGGCTGCAGCCCCTTGCTCAGGAGGAAGGCATCCTGCTTGGGCTCTCGACCCAGGAAGAGCTTCAGCATGTCACTGGCATCCTGGGAGCCGCCGGGTCGCAAGATGCAATTCCGATAGTCCATGCCAACCTGCAAGGCAGAGGGTGATGGTGGGAGGGGGTTCCTGGGCATGAGGGGGGAGGAAGAGGATGGGCGCAAACAGCCAGGCCTCACCTTGCTACTGAGCACACCCTCCTGCCGGAAGCGCGTGTGGAACATGTCCATGGAGAACACTTCGCTCCACAGGTAGCCATAGTACTGAGCATCGTAGCCACCCGCCAGGTGTCCAAAGGTCGCAGGCATGTTGGTCCCTGGGACAAGGGGCCAGACTCACCCTCAGGCCTGGTGAGTCATCCAACCCCCAAAGAGGAGACTGACCAGAGGCTTCCAGAGGTACAAGAGAAGCAGGATGCAGTCAAGCCCAGAACAGGGTACCACATGTCACCCTCTGTCCCCTCAAAGCCCAGGTAAATCAAGGTCCGACCCTGCATCCTTCAGCAGGTTGTGATCTCACAAGCTGAACCCCTTCCCCATTGTCTACAAGGGCCCACTGCAGGGTCCTCTCAGCACCTTCACCCCATAAGACCTGCTGGCACAGCTACCTGGCGTGGCAGGGACACCCAGAATCTCCTGGCAGAGGCGGGCATACTCCTCGGCGGGGTCCACATTCGTCTGAGTGTGCAGGGCCTGGTCCACCTTAGCCAGCACAATCTGGCGCAGGTTAAAAAGTCCTGAAGGGAGAGTAGAGGGAGGTTGGCAACAGTGGCCGAAGGAAGCTGGGGAGATGGGGGGTACAGGGTACAAGCCCACCTGTGTTGGCCTGCCGGGACCGGATGAGCTTGTCCAGCAGCTCCTGGGGGATAGCGCTGCCCTGCCGGTAGTGCTGGGACATGCGCAGCAATGGCTCAGGCTCCCACACCCAGTTTTCCAGCATCTGTGACGGCGCCTCCACAAAGTCCCGCTCCACATGCGTCCCACTGAACATGGCAAACTCCGCCTGAGAGGAACACACCAGAGACCAGGGGCTCAGACCCTGAAGGACTTGACCCACTCGGGGATATAGCATCCTCTCAGGCATCTCTGAGCCAGGTGAGGGGGTCTAACTTTCAGCGAGTCACTTCACAGTGCCTGAAATGACAAGGTGGGGACCACATCGCTCCACCTTTCAGGGTTACTGAATCCTCCCATGATTTCTCTGGAAAGGATCCTAGACCATGACCCCCCCCCCCCAATTAAAAAGGCAAGAGGCCAGAGTGATAACACAGTGGATAGGGTGTTTGCCTTGCACGCAGTCAACCCAAGTTCAATCCCCAGCATCCCATGTGGTCCAAGCCTGCCAGGTATAATTTCTGAGCACCATCGGGCATGACTCAAAAATCAAAAACGCAAAAACAAAAAAGGCAATGGCGAGGCCAGAGAGATAGTACAGCAAGTAAATCATTTGCCTTACACCTGGCTGACCTGGGTTTAAACCCTGGCATACCATATGGTCCCCTGAACACCACCAGGAGTGATCCCTAAACATAGCCAGGAGTCAACCCTGAGCACCACCAGGTGTGGAACAGAAACAAACCCAAGAAAATTTGATGCCATGTACCATAGGATGGCCCAGCCATCCTGACAGCAGGTGACATGGCACAGGTGGTCAAGGGGACGAGGGAAGGGTGGATCCCAGTGACCCACCTGTGAGCAGAGCTGGTGCATGACATGGCCGAACTCATGGAAGTAGGTCTCCACCTCATCATGCTGCAGCAGTGCAGGCGCGTCGGGCCGGGGCCGGGTGAAGTTGGCCACCATGGCGGCCACCGCTACTTGCCGGCTCCCGTCAGGTCGCAGGCAGCCAGGCTGCAGGCCGAAACAGGCCGCGTGGCCGTACTTGCCCTCCCTGAGGAGTTGGGGTGGCAGGTCAGGGCTAGTTGCCAAGCGTCCCTCTACCCTGCAGGCCCTGGCCGCCCCAGCCCTACCCACACGCACCGCGGATACAGGTCCAGGTAGAACTTGCCGATGAGCGTACCCGAGGCCGCGTCCCGCACCGCGTACAGCAGCACATCCTCATGCCACACAGCCGTGCCTGACTCAAGCTGGAAGCTAAGACCCAGCAGCTCCTGGTAGATGCCCAGTAGCCCACGTGTGACCACCTCCATGGGGAAGTACTCCTTGAGTAGGTTCTGATCTACATTGTAGCGCGTCTCCTCCACGCGGTTCATGTAGTAGCGCATGTCCCAGGCATTGATGCGGCCATCAAAGGGCAGCCCCCGCTGAGTACATTCGGCCTCCTTCAGCTCCAGCATCACTGCGCGCTCCTGCTCCCCAAGAGGCATCAGCTTCTGGGCGAGTTCGTCTGGGGATCGGGGAGTGGGGGAGGTTACAAGCCAGGCAGGAGCTTGTACCTCCTGGCAGGAGCCCCTGAGCCCTCTGTCTACCCTGGGCTGAGGATCCTCAACCCCAGCCTGTGCCTTGCCCAGACCCTCCGGAGGTGGACCCAAGTGTGCCCTAGCTTGAGGAGCCCTGGGCCTGGAGGGTTACCAAGGAAGGTGGCCACAGCCTGGCCATTCTGCGCCATGTTCATCTCCAGCACATAGTCGGCGTGAGTGCGGAAGCCCAGCAGGCTGCTCTTCTGTGCCCGAAGTGCCACCAGCTCCCGCAGAATGGTAGTGTTTTCCTGCCAAACACATGCCATGGGTGCCGTGTCCGCCCAGCCATCCTTTCTGGGGGTGGGGGGGCAGCCTTCACCACCCCACCTCTGCCACCGGCCCAGCAGCTCCTAGCTCCTAGCTGGCCAAGGTAGCAGCTTCCCTCCAGGACTGTATGCATTCCCCGCCTCCTACCTTCTCCCATCCTGAGGAGGCTATTAAAAGCTGTCTGAGTCCCCTGACAAGGGGTTATGAGCACCAAGAGCTCCAGTCTGTGCATAAAAAAGCACTGAAAGGCCCCACAAGTGCTAGGGTGATAGCATAGTGGAGAGGAAGGGCTTCTGCCTTATACAGCTAACCTGGGTTCCATCCTAGGCCCCCTCCGTGATCCCCCTAGCCCTACCAGGAATGAGCCCTCAGCAACAATGCATGTGTGGCCACTTAAAACAAAGGCTGTGCCCCCCATAGAGCAGCCTTGTGCACCTGTCCCCTGGACACCGCGTGCTCTATGTGCCATGGTCAGGCACTCGCTGAGCACGCAGAAAGGGCACCCCAGATCCCTGCACACACACACACCTCCTTGCAGCGGCAGTTGAAAGCCGCCTCCACCTTCCGGCGCGTCTCAGGCACGTGGCACTTCTTCAGGAGCGGGAAGTAATGCGGGTACTTGAGGGTGACCTTCAGCTTCTCATCCTCTGTCTTCTCCAGCGAGTTCAGAAAGTCATCTGGGAGACCCCCTAGAGGGACGAAAGTGGACGCTCGGAGGTCCTTCCAGCCACAAAGCCAGTGCCCAAACAGGGTAGAGGAGGCGATGGTACCCCTTATTGAATGGCACGGGGAACCCAGAGACACCCATGGAAACAGGGCCACTGGAGCAATCAGCCATCCAGGGATACAGTCACAGGGGATGGGCATGTACCCACCCCCACATCTGCTCCTGTCCCCAAAGCCCAGGGCTCAAGCCCCTGCACTCAGATACCAAGCCCAGGGCCCCACCCGCCCGCACCCAGCTCTTCTCGTGTGAAGGGCAGGAAGGTGGCGTCCTCATTCAGGTTCTTGTTGAAGTCGATGCACAGCAGACTCAGCTTCTTCTTGATGCTCTTGATCTTCTGCAGAATCAACAGGAAGTATGAGAGGTCCCTGCAGGGGCTCCAGAACCTCTACCTGGGACTCACTCCCTGCCCAGTGCTTACTCCAAACCCTCTGCACATGGAGCATGAGAAGTAAGAGTCCTAAGGCCAGGACAGCACTCGAGGTCAGAGACACCAGCTGAGCCTGTGCTGGGCTTTGAAACTCAGTTTGAAACCCAGAACCATGTCAGTGCCCCAAAAATTGCAGGATCAGAGTGAGGCCTGGAGGCCGAACACTGATCAAACAAGTACTGTAAGATGCATCCCCCAGGAAACATGAGGGGGGGACCCAAAATAGACTCGTGTGGTGTGAATGATGAAAAGAAAGGGGCTGGGCCCAGAGACATAGCACAGCGGTGTTTGCCTTGCAAGCAGCCGATCCAGGACCAAAGGTGGTTGGTTCAAATCCCGGTGTCCCATATGGTCCCCCGTGCCTGCCAGGAGCTATTTCTGAGCAGACAGCCAGGAGTAACCCCTGACACCGCCGGGTGTGGCCCAAAAACCAAAAAAAAAAAAAAAAAAGAAAAGAAAAGAAAGGGCCTGTTGACCTTCCCCAGAGGGCCAGTGATGTGATGAGGCGATGAGGCCACAAGGGCAACAGCTCACCCAGAACCTCCTAACAGGCAGCACATGAGGAAGGAAAGTCAAGTCACACCGAGGGGCCCCCAACCAGCAACCGGCCAGGAAAGGGCTCAGACTTTTCAGGGCCCCAGGCCCCCACCCCCTCCACCCCGCCAACCGCACCTCTTGGGTCTCGGAAGGCAGGTGCAGCCCATTCCTCCGGCCCAGTTTGATGAGTCGCTCCAAGTATCGGGAGGCCTCGGGTCTCAAGGATCCTTCAGGGAGTTTTTCCTGGAACAGCAAACCCGTCAGAGGGCACTGGGCAGGGGAGACCAGGAAATGGGACGGTGTGGGGGAGGATGAGGAGATGGCACACCGGCAGTGGGAGTCAGGGCACTGAGCAGGGGGGGACAGGGAGAAGGGGTACTGGGCAGTGAGAGAGATGGGGAGCCACAGAGCCAGGGCACACCAGGGCCCCAGGGGCTTTGCCCTCACCTTCAGCCAGACGATCCTCTGGTACACATCCTGCCTCATGCTCATCTCCACGTCAAACTCCGACAGCTTCTTGTCTGCTTCAGTGCTGGCCGCCCGGATGTCCTTGGATGGAGACACATGCTGGGGGAAGTCTAGAATGTTCCTTTGGACTGGAGCAGGGAGACAAAGATGAGGTGAGTCCTAGGGCCAGTTTGTCTACTGCTTGGGGCACTACTCTCTCTTCCACAGGCTGAGCAGGGTTGGCTCAGAAGCGTGATGTGACCAAAGGTGGCAAAAGAGGACACAAGTCCTGAAAAAGTGCCTGGGCCGCTATAGCTCTGGGCAAAATGGCAGGAGACACGAAATCAGAGAGATCCCAGTGTGGCAGAGTGAGGTCGCAGGGACAGAAGTTTGAAACCAGGGTCACCAGACTCCCAGGCAGGGCCCACAGAAACCTGTGGGAATCCAGCAGTCACAGCACCCCAAGACCATTGACAAGATACAAGGGCCCTCAAAAGGTAGGAGGTTCCAATACATAGGTAGGGATGCCCCAGAACAAAGGATGATCTAAGAGCCAGACTCCCAACCTTCCCAGGGGGGAGCGCAAGCCTGAAGAGGCCTACAACAGGCCCTAACAGACAGGAAGTAGGCACAGGGGGCCAGGACTTGGTTGGAGTCATGGGAGGTTCTGGAATTTGCTGATGATGATGGCAAAACATCAAAACTATGCAAAAACCTGCCATATGGGGAGGTTTATACAGCGTGGCATCTACACCAGAGACACTGGGGGTGATCTTCAGTCAGAGGGACCCACAGAAACTGAGACCACACAGCCAAGAGGTGGAGAGCTGAGGGGGCCAAGAAGAGCTCTTAGGCTCAGGTCCCTTTGGTCCCTGTTCTTGAAAACTGAGACAAGGAAAAATCAGGGGAGAGGCATGTCAGGCCATGTGGGAAGTGAAATCCCACAGCCTTCAGAAATGAGGAGCAAGTGCCTTCCTACCCTCATCCTGCAGCGCCCCTTGAATAAGGAGGAAGGAGGGCAGGGCCAGCAAACCCACAGGGATGCAGGAGACCCCAGGACAGAATTCAGAGCTTCTCTTAAATCAATTTTTTTAGAACTGGAGAAAGGACAGCAGGGAGGGCATGTGCCTAAATAGCTAACCTGGAACTCCACAGCCACCAAGCACCACCAGGAGTGATCCCTGAGCACAGAACCCTGAGTGTAGTGGGTGTGACCCATAAGTCAAACCATCAAAAACAAAAAACCTTGGGCAGGAGAGATAGCATAGCTATGGTAAAATGTTTGCCTTGCACGCGGCCATCCTGGGATAGATCTGGGTTTGATTCCCAGCATCCCATATGGTTCCCTGAGTCTGCCAGGAGCAATTTCTGAGCACAGTGTCAGGATTAACCCCTGAGCATCACCGGTGTGGCCCAAAAACAAACAAAAAAAAATCTTTGTTCTGCAGACCTAAAACGAGAGAGTCTCCCTGCCTCCTTAGCTCAAGGTTGCTGGATGTTGGAGATGCCTCACCCCACACACAAGCAGGGGGATTTGAGGGTATGTGTGTGTACGGGGAGGGTAGAGGGTGTCAAGGATGAATGAACCTAACTCTCACATACGTGCTACCCCCCACCAGCCTGGCTTAGCTCTCAGGGCCAGGATGTGTCTGCAGCCACATGCTGCAGGGAGGGAGGTAGGGAAGATGATGCCAGGGGGGAGCGAAGTCCAAAAACCTTGGGGGAAAGCAAACACCAGCCGCTGGAGGAGCTCCAGGGTCCAGGCCAGCACCTGAGCATGCCCCTGGGTCCCTGCCATCAAACACACAGGCCTAGCCAAGCGCTCAAGCCAAGGGCTGACCATGGCCAGAAAAACGAAGGGACAGGGACACGGACACAGACACAGACACGGGGACACACACATCCAATCTGACCTACGTACCTGTGTAGGCCACCTCCACATCAGCCAGCGCCTTGAGGGTGCTGTCATAGGTGACATCCTCCTGGCGCTGGGCGCCCACGCGGTCGTACACGGCCTTAGTCTGCTCAATGAGCTGCTCTGTGAGCTCAGCCATCTGCGAGGCGCTCAGGTCCCAGCGCAGGGCGCTGATGGCAGCACCGGCATCCGGGGCATCTCCAGCACATGCTAAGGACAAACCCGCAGCGCCTGTGAGTTGTCAGGTAGGAATCAGGGTGAGGGTCAGGTTGGGTGAGTCCCGCTGATGAAGTTCATGAACCTCTGGGTCTAATTTAAGACCAGAGCTTTGGGGGTTTGTTCTTGTGTGGGGCCACCCCATCAGTGCTCCTGGCTCGGTGCTCAGGGATCACTCCTGGCATGGCTTGGAAGACCTCATGGCATGGCAGGGATGGACCCAGGTCAGCTACATGTGATGCCAGCGCCCTCCCAGCAATGCCATCATTCAGGTCCAAGACAACTGTTTTTAAGTAACCTGAGTTCAATCCCCTGCGCCCTTTACGGTTCTGGGAGCTACATCAAGAGTGATGCCTGAGTGTGGAGCCAGGAGTAGTCCCTGAGCACCACTGGATGTGGCCCCAAAACAAAGCCTGGTACACATCAGAGGACTTTTGTGGCAGTCTGTCACTGCACAGGGACATCCCCAGCACTAGTGGGTAGAAAAGATGCTTCAACCAAGATGGTCCTTTCCAGGCACTTAACAAAGGGTGATGACTGCATCCTGCAAACCTTCAGGGACTCATCAAGCTCAAGAACTAACTACAGTCATGCCAGAGGGGCCTGAGCATAGCTGGCACCAGAAGCTGCTGGTTTCCTCCACACCCCACACCCCACACCTGCTTGAGCACAAACACCTTAACCTGGGCCAGAAGTAGCCATTCGGGACCTTCAGGACCTGGCCTTGCTTGTGTGGGACACTCAGAAGTACCCCCAAGGCAAAATTGGGAGTGCCCCCAGGACAGGCTCTACACCCCCATAAATAAATAAAAATAAGGGTCTGCCAATTTCCATTAACACCGCCCAAGCTACCTGGCCATACCAGGTATCCTATCTGGAAAGGACACAAGGGAGCAGTAGGAAGGTACCTTAAACAACAGCCAATTATTTTTAAGATAATCAGAAACTAGAACCTCCCAATATCCCCTCCCTATAAAATTTAATTCGTGACCTTTGGCGGGGTTCATCTCCTGGGACAAACAACCCTGACCACTCAATTTGGAACTGTTGGTAGAGGAAATAAAGTTTTGTTCAGGCCAGAGTAAATGGCACAGCGAGTAGGGCTTTTGCCTCGCAGGTGGCCAACCAGGGTTCGATTCCTGGCACCCCATAAGGTTCCCACCTTACCAGGAATAATTCCTGAGCACAAACCAGGAGTGATCCCTGAACACCATCAGATGTGTCCCCCCAAAAAAAGTAAATAAGGGGCCGGAGTGATAGTACAGAGTGGAGGGCATTTGCCTTGCACAGCGCTGACCCAGGTTCCATCCCTGAATCCTATAGGGTGCCCTGAACCCATCAGGAGTAATCCCTGAGTGCTGAGCCAGTCCTGAGCACCACTGGGTATGACTCCCAAAACCAAGGGGCAAGTGGAATGTCACTGGGGTGTCAGCACCTTTTCCAGATTAGAAGAAAATTGGAATGACCCAGAAGAGAAGCTGGCAACCCCCACTCACTGGCTAAACCTGCCTGGCAGAGCCAGCAGTCTATACCTGCCTTTCAACACCCACGGCCAATACCTCCCTGGCACCCCAGGCCCCCAAGGGCAGCAGGGGTCACACCCAAGGTTACCAATCACCAATCCAGGTGTCCAGTGTTTTCCTGCAAGCAGCTGACATGGGTGCGATTCCCAGCACCTCAGGTGGCCGGACAAGCCCTGCCAGGAGCAATCCTTGAGCAAAGAGCCAGGAGTAACCCAAGAACCAACATGAGCCGTTCCCCCCACCCCAAATGAAGACACAAGGATCAGACAAGTGCTCGGTCTGCACAGACCCAGGCAGGGCCAGGGCTTGCCATGCAAGGTATGGACCCAACTGCAAGGTGGGACCCTGGAATGGAGGGTGGCAGGTTTGGGCCAATGAGCCACCTCTAGGTTTCGGGGTGTGGGTTTGAATCCCACGTCTGTCTCGGGACAGCCCCTGGAACGCAAGGATGGTGCCAGAAGGATTGAAAGCCCTGAAGGGCTCAAAGAGATCACCACCCCCTGTGGGAATCCCTTGCAGACTCCAAAGGGGGCCCCCCAATGCGGAATTAACCCCTCTGAAGATGATTATGTGACAGACAGCAGGTAGTCGGGGAAGCAGAGGGTCGTCTGAGTCTCTGGGGTCAGTCTGGATGGGCTGATCCACTTCAGGACCTGGGCGGGACCCTGGGCAGGACCCCCAGAACCCCAACAATCACAGCAGTCCAGAGATAACTCTACAGTTATCTCTCTGGCAAAAAAAAAAAAAAAAAGTAGGAAAAAGATGGGCCAGAGCAATAACCCAGCGGGGAAGGCGCTTGCCTTGTTCGCGGTCAATCCAGATTCAATCTCCAGCACCCCAAAGGGGTTCCCTGAGCACTGTCAGGAGTCATTCCTGATGGCAGAGTCAGGAGTCAGCCCTGAGCACTGCCCGGGTGTGAGCCCCAAAACAAACAAATAGGTACAGGATTAAGGTTCTTGCCTCACACACCGGGTGACCCAATTGAGTCCCACGCCCGACAACCCTGGATATGGTCCTTCCAGCTCCAGGGAGAAGAAGCCCAGAGGAACAGTTGGGTTTGGGCCAAAACCCCCCTCCACCCTGCTAAAAATAAAAAATAAATAAATAAATAAAATAAACAATAAAAAATAAATAAATAAAATATGCATTAATTTTTCACTGCAAACCGGTCGTGCCAGTAGCACGGGGCCGCTCCGCCCCCCGGATCTCAGGAAGGCGGCTGCTTTGCTTAAGAAGACCCTGAAGGACACTTCCTCCAGGAAGCCCCCGCAGGCTGCACACGCACGCACACACACAAACACACACAAACACATAAGTCCATGCCACGGGCCCCCCGCGTGTCTTTTTGTGGAGCCCGGAGCTGAGCACGCAGAGAGGGGCGGCTGGTACCTGCGGGGGGCTTCATGGCGGGCAGGGGTGCTCTGCCAGACCCTTCCTCCCTTTTCGTAGTCCGCCGCGCTCCGAATCAGCTGCCACAGCACGAAGCAAGCGTCCGCTCCGGAGCTGGCGCCGCCGCGACTGATGCGCCCGCCGCGCGTGCGCCTACCCAAAGCATGCTGGGACGGCGCGTGCGCCGGAAGGCTGTGCGCAAGCGCGGCCGAGCCCCCGGGAGGGCATGCCCGAGACGTATCCGAGCTTCCCCATCTGTCATTGGCTGCCGGCGAGTAGGGGGCGGGACCTCCCGGGTGTTTCCATGGCAACGCCCACCGAAGCGGACGGAGATACGCGTGCGTGGACCCAGGAGCGCAGCGCGCAGACGCGTGCACACAGCTTCTAGTCTAGGAGTCCCCTGTGCCTATTTGATAGTTTCATGAGGCCAAACGTTAGTGTAGGTTTTCCCTTCCGACTTTGCTGCCATTAGCTGGGTTTCAGTTCCTTTTTATTCATGAATGAGTCTATCTGGGCATCCTACTCAGCTTCTAGCAGCTAACGAAGAGAGAGGAAGTTTTCCATTTAAGTTACACACACACACACACACACACACACACACACACACGTTATTAGGGATAATCCAGAAAGCTTTAGTAAAATAACGAAGAGAGGAGGTTTTTCATTTAAGTTACACACACACACACACACACACACACACACACACACACACACTTGTTATTATGGATAATCCAGAAAGCTTTAGTAAAATAATGAGAGGTTTTTCATTTAAGTTACACACACTTGTTATGAAGGATAATCACACACACACACTTTTTATTAGGGATAACCCAGAAAGCTTTAGTAAATGGAACAGTTACTTTTTATTAATAAATGAGACTATCTGGGCCTCCTACTCAGCTTCTAACAGCTAACACACACACACACACACACACACACACACACACACACACACACGTTATTAGGGATAATCCAGAAGAAAAGCTTTAGTAAATGGATCCAGGATTTCAAACAACAGGTGTTCGGAAACCTTGCAGTAACCTGAGCTATATCTGGTAAACATACAACTAAAAGAAAAAACCACAACTAGGGTTCACAGAGATAGCAAAGCAGTACAGTGTTTGTCTTGTACACTGCCGATCCGGGACAGAACAGGGTTCAATTCTTGGTATCCCAGATGGTCCCCCAAACCTGCCAGGAGCAATTTCTGAGTGCAAAGCCAAGAGTAACCCCTAAACGCCACCAGGTGTGGCCCAATTCCCCCCCCCCCCCAAAATAAAAAAAAAAAACATTACAACTGTTTGGGGATCTTACCCAGTGGTGCTCAGCACTCACTCCTGGCTCTGCACTCTGGAATTACTTCTGGTTGAGCTCAGGACATGATGCAGGGTTCTGGGGATCAAACCTAGGTCAGCCAGGTATGTAAAACAAACTCCTTTCTGTACAATGTGTATTTGGCTCCCAGCCCAATATACAACATCTTGAGGTTCTGTTTTGGGGGGAGGACACATGGTGGTGCTCAGGGCTGACTACTTTAGGATCCTGGTGAAGCTCAGTGGACCATATGGGATGGTTAGGATCAAACCCTGGTTGGCCAAGTGTAAGGCAAACACACTCCCCACTGTACTATCATTCTGGCCCCCAGCATACATCTTGTACTATCATCTATAGCAACCAGGGAGAAAAAAGATGAGGTTTTGTTTGTTAGGGTTTTTTTTTTTTTTTTTTTTTTTTTTTTTTTTGGTTTTTGGGTCACAACCAGCAGCACTTAGAGGTTATTCCTAGCTCTATGCTCAGAAATTGCTCCTGGCAGGCTCAGGGGACCATATGGGATGCCGGGATTTGAACCACCGTCCTTCTGCATGCAAGGCACTTGCCTTACCTCCATGCTATCTCTCCGGCCCCCAAAAAGATGAGTTTAGGGGCCGGTGAGGTGGCGCTAGAGGTAAGGCGTCTGCCTTGCAAGCGCTAGCCAAGGAAGGACCACGGTTCGATCCCCCGGCGTCCCATATGGTCCCCCTAAGCCAGGGGCAATTTCTGAGCACTTAGCCAGGAGTAACCCCTGAGCATCAAATGGGTGTGGCCCAAAAAAAAAAAAAAAAGATGGGTTTAATATGCCAGATAATCCACACAATGAACCAGGAAAAAAAAATAAGCACTCCACATCTCTTATTTCTGCAACAACCTTAAAAATAATGATTAAACATTCGTGTGGTTTAAATGTATGTTGGGGGTCTGGAGAGATGATATAACAAGGATGCTTGCCTTACATGTAGCCAACTTTATATTCAACCCCCAGCATCCTATATGAGCTCCCAATTACCTCCAAAAATAATTCCTGAGTGCAGAGCAAAGAGTAACCCCCTGATCATCACTGGTGTGGCCCACAAACAAGAACAACAAAAATGTGTGTTGGGAGGATCATGTGGCAATTTTAAAATTCTGAATCTTCCTCGAGAATTTCCTATCACTTACTCACTATCTATCTCTCTCCTTTTGGGGGGGGGGGGAGTGGAGGGGGAGAGGGCACACCCAGAGGTTACTCCTGGCTCTGTGCTCAGAAATCATTCCTGGCAGGCTCAAGGGAGCATCCCAGGGATCAAACCCAGATCAGATACGAACAAGGCAAATGCCCTACCCGCTGTACTATCGCTCTGGCCCCCACTCACCATCTCTTAAATACATCAGACCAGGGGTCTCAAACTCAATTTACCTGGGGGGCCACAGGAGGCAAAGTCGGGGTGAGGCAGGGCCGCATAAGAGATTTCACTTACCGAATATTCGCAATAAAAAAATCGCATTAGTAAGAAAAAAATCATAA
Organism: Suncus etruscus; assembly: GCF_024139225.1. Classification (NCBI taxonomy): domain Eukaryota; kingdom Metazoa; phylum Chordata; class Mammalia; order Eulipotyphla; family Soricidae; genus Suncus; species Suncus etruscus. Next base: position 84,067,359 of record NC_064862.1, on the reverse strand, counting down.
AAAATCGCATTAAACATTTGCATATCCCGAACGGAACTGCTCGGGGCATGCGAATGTTTAATGCGATTTTTTCTTACTAATGTGATTTTTATTGCGATTATTCGGTAAGCATAATCATGAATACTGCGATATTTGAAGGCGGGCCACAAAATGTTGTACGGAGGGCTGCAAACGGCCTGCGGGCCGCGAGTTTGAGACCCCTGCATCAGACCTAATACTCCGTTGATCAGATTTCCCCCTATTCTCTAAATGTACTTTGAAAAGAGGCCTTCCCTGACCATTTCTGCCAACTTTACCTTTTCAGTTGCAAAAAAAAACAAAACAAAACAAAAAAAAAACAAAAACAAAAAAAAAAACAAATTTTCCTCCAAAGTGCTTGCTAATAAGGGAGAACTACTAATATATAAACTGTCATCCCCAATACAAGGAAAGGAGTCATTACTCTGCATGTTTTTACTGTTGGTTTGCAGTGAAAGGCCAGAGATAGTACAGTGGGTAGAGCTTATAATTTGCCAACCAGAGTTCTATCCTCAGCATCCCAGTTTCCCCCCAAATCCTGCCAGAAATAATCCATCAGCTCTGAGCCCAGAGAACTGGGTGTGGCCCTACAAACAAAACAAATTAAAGAGACTCCAGTTTGTATGCAGTGAGCATTTATGAAATGCATCCTTAGGCATCTATGTTGTAAACAAACATCTATTTCTCTAAATCTCAGGTTGTGAATAAATAAAAGAATGCATCTGTGTGTTGAGTAGGTGGACCCCAAAAGTGGCAGAAACTCAAATGCCAGGAGAGCAGCCAGGAGGAGCAGCACGGAAACCCGAACCCCCAAACGGTAGCGACACCACGTGGCCGGCCAGAACCCACGTGGCCTGTCGGACAGACCCGCCAGAATCCTCCACTATCCCGCCATGCACCGCTCCGTGAGCGCACAAGGACCGACTTCCGGCTTGTTAGGTCGCAGAGGTCAGTTGCCCTAACGACCAACCCGGCCCCGCCTCCCTTGCGTCACTTCCGGTGACGCTCCCTTCGGGGCCCCAATGTGCCTGCGCGGAATGAAAGTCAAAGGGGAGCCGGCTCCTTCTGCGCAGGCGCGGTGGCTAGGAGGGGGCGGGATTTAGCGGCGCTGCGATGCGCAGGCGCAGCTGTCGGCGGGCCGGGGTTCGGCAGCCTAAGAGGTGAGTCGGGGGGTTGCCGCTGGGCGAGGGGGCTGTTACCTGAAGCCACGGTTCGGGGGATGTTTCGGGGTTCTGGGGTTTGTAAGAGGGGCTCTGTCTGGAACCGACGTTTCCGAGACTCGCGAGGTCCTATGAGTGGGCGGCGCGGAGGAGAAACTGAGGCAGGCCGGCCCTCTCAATCCGGGTCACCGGAGCCCGCGCCCCAGACCCGGAAATGCTGTTTGGAAGATTGGGGTTCAGGTCGGGGAATCGTATCCCAACACCTCCAGGCGCCCCTGATGACCTGGGCCACCCTCGAGGGTCTCAAGAATCCGTTTTTTACCTTTGTCGGTAAAACGGACTTTATCACCTGATGGGGGGATCCCCAAAGTCTCAGGGTCCCCCAAAAATCAGCACAGGAGAGGTCAGCGCCGTTGCTCGGGGTCTTGTGCATTTGTCCTGGGAGTCGAGGACCAGAGCTACCTGCCACCTGTTTCTCAGCAACCACAGCTTCTGCTCTGGCCTGGATTCCCCCCACCTTTCGGAGCACCCCCTTTTTCTCTGCTGCAGCGACGGCGGGATACCAGGGCATTGTGAGGTGAACGCATCCTGACATTTTTTTCATTTGCTTCCCATCGCTTTTCCAGAGCTTGCTAGAAAGTGATGGGTTCAGGCCCAGGTGCAGGACAGCCTTGAGGGTTGAACTATAAAAAGCCTTATAGGAACTACACGCACATCTTGGGGTGATTCTCTATTTTGACTCTCCTTCGCCCACTTGTTCCTCCTGGGGGACATCTAGAGACACCTGTGGCCAACTAAGCTGAGACTGGACCAGGGGCAACCCCCTCCTCTCTGGGCTATGTAATTTTTATTGTGTTTTGGGGAACCACACTCGGTGATACACAAGGCTTACTCTTGGCTCCCCACTCTAGAATTAATGCCTAGTGGGGCTTGTGGGACCAGATGGGGTACCGGGGATTGGTCTTCGGTTAGCTTTGTGCAAGGCAAACACCCTCCCTGTGGTTATTCCAACTCTTTAACCCACTTATTTTTGTTTGTTTTGTTTTGGAGCCACGCCCATGAGTAAGCAAGCACTGAACTCATTGTACTATTGCTCCCTCCCCTTAACCCAACTTTTTTTGGGTGGTGCTCAGGGGTTACTCCTGGCTCTGAGCTCAGGAATCAGTCCTGGTGGTGCTCAGGGGACCATATAGGTATTGGGGATCAAACCCAAGTTGGGTGCATGCAAGGCCAGTGCCCTCTATTCTACTATCACTCTGGCCCCTTACCCCCACTTTTTTTTTTTTTTTTTTTTTTTTGGCTTTTGGGTCACACCCGGTAGCGCTCAGGGGTTACTCCTGGCTCTAGGGACCATATGAGACCGTCCTTCTGCATGCAAGGCAAACGTCTTACCTCCATGCTAACTCTCCAGCCCCTCCCCACATTTTTACTTTATATTTTGTTGTTTTTGGTTTTGGGGCCACAGTTATTCCTGGCTCTGCACTCAGAAGTCATTCCTGGAAGGCTTGAGGGACTATATGGGATGCCAGGGATTAAACCTGGATTGACTACATGCAAGGCAAGCAGACGCCTTCCCCACTATGCTAACACTCCAGTTTCATTAACTCCACTTTTTTTTAGGAGTTACACCTGGTGGCGCTCAAGGGTTACTTCTGTCTCTGCACTCAGAAATCGCTCCTGGCAGGCTGGGGGTGGGGGGGATGCCAGAGATGAAATCGGGGTTAGTCCTGGGCTAGCTGCATGTATTATCACTCCAGTCCAAACCAAACCCTACTTTTTTTTTTGTGTGTGGTTTTTGGGTCACACCCGGCAGTGCTCAGGGGTTACTCCTGGCTCCATGCTCAGAAATTGCTCCTGGCAGGCACAGGGGACCATATGGGACGCCGGGATTCGAACCGATGACCTTCTGCATGAAAGGCAAACACCTTACCTCCATGCTATCTCTCCGGCCCCCAAACCCTACTTTTTTAACTGGGATTCTTTACCTGAAGGAGTGGGTGTGAGCGACTCCTAGTGGAGCTCAGGGACCCTTTGCAATGCTGGGGGTCCAAACTGGGTGGGCCACATGTAAGGCTCGTGCCTTCCCCTGCCCTCTTGCCCTGTCCCCTATATATATGTGCCTCTTGTTATAGGGCGAGTCTCAGCTCTGGGGTCAGGCTGTGTTCATTTTGAACCACTCATTTGTAGTTTCTTAGTTGGGTAACTTGGGGCATCACCCCTCCCTTTCATCTTTCTAATCCGAGGGCCACACGAGATCCAGGGGTGCTTCTGCTCCCCAGTGGGGCACAAGAGTGTGAAAGAGTGTGTGAGTGTGTGTGTGTTAGGACTGCACACAAGATCCCATGGTCTCCTGGGGCTGAAGATATTCTTGTGTGTCTGTGTGATTAGGACTGCACACACGAGCCTGTGGTCTCCTGGGGCTGAGATCTTGGGTGCCACTCCCAGCAGCCTGTCGTATCCAGGATGGGGCTATGAAACCCAGGGCTCCCATAGTCAGGCTCCAGCCCCCAAAGGTGTTCAGGGCCCCGAGAGCTTGGACCAGGATTAAGGCGCTTGCCTTGTCTGCAGCCAACCCGTTTGATCTCCAGCCCCATGTAGGGCACCCTGAGCTCTTCCAGGTATGGGCCTCCCAAAAGAAGGAAAAGAGTTTCTCATGTTGTCAGGGCTAAGCCAGTGACCACAGGGCATGGGAAGGTCCACCTGCCTCTAGAGGGGTGTTCGAGGGGGCCGGAGAGATAGCATGGAAGTAAGCTTTTTTTTTTTTTTTTTTATTATTATTATTATTATTTATTGCTTTTTATTTATTTATTTATTTAATTTTGGTTTTTGGGCCACAGCCGGTAATGCTCAGGGGTTACTCCTGGCTATGTGCTCAGAAGTTGCTCCTGGCTTGGGGGACCATATGGGACGCGGGGGGATCGAACCGCGGTCCGTCCAAGGTTAGCGCAGGCAAGGCAGGCACCTTACCTTTAGCGCCACCGCCCGGCCCCAGGTGTTTGCTTTTTATACAGAAGTCATTGGTTCAAATCCCAGCATCCCATATGGTCCCCTGAGCCTGCCAGGAGTGATTTCTGAGCGTGGAGCCAGGAGTAACCCCTGAGTGCTGCCAGATGTGACCCCCCCCAAAAAAAGAGGGGTTTCCGGGATGGGGATGCAGATCACCCAGGCTGACAACATCCAGGCTTTCTCCTTCTCTTCTAAGATGCAATTAGGGAGACTGAAAGTGAAGCCACCACCCTAGAATGGCCCTGCCCACAATGCTCCAAGAGTATTCCAGGTGATGGGGGAGGGGCCACTGGGAAAGGGGGTCCCACTGTCTTCAGGATGTGGCAGAGGCAGGGCAGGCATTGGAGGAGCAGTTGGGACTAGCTGCTGACACCAATGCCAGTTGGCCTTCATGTGTCACTTGTGGTCCTGCTGGTGATTTAGAAGATGGGGAAGGAGAGTTGGGGAGGCAGCTGTGATCTGGGGGTGCAGATGGTCCTGTGGAAGTGGGTGTGTCTGCCCCTGGGGGGGCCTCTTGTTCTAGAACAGGTGTGTCCCTTGGGGTGACTTAGAAGCAGAGCGAGGCAGGTTCTTTGCGTCATGAGCCCTGAAGAAGTGGGGAGGCTTCTAAAGAAGGACTAACCAGCGGGGCCCCACCATCACTTCTCATGGCTATAACTTGTACCCTACGGCACAAGGCAGTACCAGCAGCACCTCCATAAAGCCACCCCACCCCAACCTTTTCAAGACCTGGCTGCCGGGAACAAGGACAAGCTAGAAAGGGGTTCATCTGTGCCCATATCCCCCATGTATCTGCACACAGAGGATCTGGGGGATTCTGACCCATCACTCCTGATGCTAGTGGGGATGTCAACTGGAGTGCTTGGGCCACTGTGTCCAGGTGGAGAGAGCACCACCCTGGCAGCCCAGTCCCCAGGAGTCAAATCCCCCTTCAGTGTATGAATAAGTGAGTGAGTGAGTGAGTGTGAAAGTATATGTGTATGTGACTGACTGAGAGAAGGGAGTTCTTTTATGTGACTGAGTGTATGTTGCATATGTGACTGTTTGTGTCTTTGTCTTCACAGTCCTGGGGTATATTCAGCTCCTTCAGTAGCATCTAAGTTCACTCATTTCTGTCACTGCAGTCACTGGAGCAAACCTGGTTTCTCTGGAATAAAAGGGGTTTTGGGTTGTTTTTTTTTTTTTTTTTTGGTTTTTGGGTCACATCCGGCAGCACTCAAAGGTTACTCCTGGCTCTACATCACTCCTGGCAGGCTCGGGACCATATGGGATGCTGGGATTTGAACCACCGTCCTGCATGCAAGGCAAACTCCCTACCTCCATGCTATCTCTCCAGCCCTGGAGTAAAACTTTTAAGTCGATGCAGGACCCCACAGTCTCAGCTGGGAGGTCTCAGAGGATGGTAGGACCTGACCACCAGCACCCCACATCCTTGCACCTTGACCCAGCTTTGAGCTTCCTGCAGGCCAGGGAGGTCCCCACCCTCTGATCTCTGCTGGAAGTGATGGTCTGATAACTGGAGAGCCGGCCTGTGCAGGACCCGGTGGGGCTCAACATCAGTAGTGGACATGAGGATCGTGGGGTTCTCTTCTCCGGGGCAGGATGTGTGTGCTGGGTAGCTCCAGGCCCCCACCTGAGTGAGAGGAGTGAGTCTGATGGGTGCACAATTGGGGCTCCCTCCCCTCTCCCTGAATTGGAGCTCGAATGAGGGAGTGTCAGACAGTGAACAAGTTGACTTGGAGAGGTGTCGGAGTGTCTCTGGAATAGATGGTGTGTTTGTGCCCCAAAAAATCTATCCCCGGAGCTGAGCTCAGGCCCCTGTCCCAGCCCTGCGCTCAGCCGGTTCCCGAAATGCCTCTGAATGACTTGGGGGGGGGACTCTCCTGCCCCCGCGCCCAGGAACCCAGGAAGGGCAGGAAATGTCATCAGGCAAACAGGCGGCACAAGGCTTGGCTCAGAGCCCACCCCCGGTGCCAGGCGCTTCCAGTGCTCCGGCCCGCCCCTCCTTGGCGCTGGGAAATGTGTTCCAGCCGGCAGGGGCGGCACCAAGGGACAGGGACACGAGGCAGCTGGCAGGAGTCACCCACCACATGAGAGGTGGGGGAACAATCCCGCGTGTGAGCAGCCAAGCAAGGACCAGGGGTCAGAGGGCTGTGCTTGAGAGACTCCAGTGGAGTATAGGGATTAACAGCTCAACACTGGGGAGCCATCCAAGCAGCACAGGGCTCAAACCCAGGACTCCCACCACACTAAGGGTGCTCCCAAGAACCTTCTCCGGGAAGTGTTACTGGTCCTCTTGGGGACCCAGGGGACAGCAGGTACAGGGCGCCTGCTCTCTTCTGTGTGGCCCCGGGGAGCTGGAACCGAGCTGGCTTGTCCAGTTCCCCCCACCTTGATGTGTGGGTGCGAGCAGGGCGGAGCCCCCTCCCATCTGAGCCTCCATCCTGTTTGCCATGGAAGGTTCTGGGGTGGCGTGCTCAGGTGAGCTTATCCCAGCTCTGATGCACAAAGAAGGTTCTCCAGAATTTTCTCTGTCCCTGGGAAGCACCTGTCCCCCACCTGCTCTCTGTCTCTACAGGATTGCCCCCCAACCCCCATGTTATAGTGCAGTCAAGAGTGACTTCTCTCTAGTGCTAGAAATGTTGGGGTGGGGGTAAACACTGCAGGGAGGGGGACTGAGGGACCGAAGCCCTCTTAGTGTGTTGTCAGCACACCTGCCCCTCAAGCCTGTGTCTCCGTTGTTCCCTCCTGGTGTTCCCCTAACTGATATGTCAGGCACTCAGATCCGAACCTCCAGTTCCCAGAAATGTGAGGACGCTATCATTTCCCCATTCCCAGAGTTCACTGTCCAACTGCAGAAACAATGGGTGCTTGTTTGGTTTTGTTTCTTTGGTCACACCCAGTGATGTTCACGGGTCACTCCTAGCACTGCACTCAGGAATGATCCTGACTCTACTTAGGGCTCCCTATGACGGGTACTGGCAATGGGAGCAAGGCAAACCTCCTGTCGCTGTGTTCTTGCTTCCAGCCCCTTTTGGGGGTCAGAAGTTAGTTTAAGTTTATTTTGTTTGTATTTTGTTTTGTGGTGTCTGTTTTTGTTTTGGGGCAACACGCGGTAACACTCAGAAGTTACTCCTAGCTATGCACTCAAAAATTGTTCCTGGCTTGGGGGACCGTATGGGATGCTGGAGAATTGAACTGAGGTCTGTCCTAGGCTAGCACAAGCAAGGCAGATGCCTTACCACTTACGCCACCGCTCCAGAGTCAGTTTATTTTGTTTAGGTTAACAGGGTAGTAACAGTTTGTAGTCTCTGGGTGGGGGGGTCCTTTGGGGCCACACCCAGCACTGCTCAGGGCTTACTCCTTACCGCTCAGGGATCAATCTTGGCAGACACAGAGGACCCTCAAAAGTTGTATCATGTGGGCCTGGAGAGATAGCACAGCGGTGTTTGCCATGCAAGCAGCCGATCCCCAGGACCTAAGGTGGTTGGTTCGAATCCCGGTGTCCCATATGGTCCCCCGTGCCTACCAGGAGCTATTTCTGAGCAGACAACCCTGAGCACCACCGGGTGTGGCCCAAAAAAAAAAAGTTGTATCATGTGTCAGTTTAGGACAGTCCACGTCCTTGTGTCATCCAAAGGGAATGTCATCTCTGGAACTCTCTTTCTGTCTAGATGTTTCCATGCTCAGCCTGAGGCTCTGGTCTTTTCCTCGTATTTTATTTGGGGGAGGCGGACAGTGCTTGGAGGTCAAACCCAGGGCCTCACACGTGACACGAGGGTATTAGTGGCTCCATGGGCCTCTGTCCCCCTTCATTGGAAGCAGTCATGACTAGGTGGGGTCCTGTGACCTTGAGCCTATAGCATCCCAGGTCAGGGTTTATCCCCCCCCTTCTGCCTCCTGGGATGCCACAGGAGTCAGCCCCTCTTCACCCCACTAGATGAGTTGTGAGTATCTGCTCCTGTTGCTCTTGGAGCCTGGTAGGGCCCCTTGAAACCCACTGTCCCCTCATGTCACCCAAGCACCAGCTGACCGCAGCAGAGCTGTGGGTTTGTTCACGGGGTAAGGGTGTGGAAGACACCCTCTGTGTCCTGGGGTGCTGACTGTGGCGTCTCCAGACGCTGAGCCCGCCACCGCGGCTTCTGCCGTCCAGCCATGGATAACAAGAGGCGTCTGGCCTACGCCATCGTCCGCTTCCTACACGACCAGCTGCGGAACGGGGGGCTCTCGGCTGATGCGCAGGAGAGCCTGGAAGGTGAGCGACCCACACCCACAGGGGGTGCCTACCTGTCCCTGGCGTTCCCTGAGAATGGGGGTGCTAGGGCTGCACCCACCCCACCATGACCCCCGTGTCCCCCCACAGTCGCCATCCAGTGCCTGGAAACAGCTTTTGGGGTGACACTGGACAACAGCGACCTTGCGCTGCCCCAGACTCTCCCAGAAATATTTGATGCGGCTGCTGAGGGCAAGGTGAGCCCCTGGTATTCCCCTGGAGGGGAGGGGCAGCAGGGTCCCCCCAGAAGACTCATCTCTGCTCTGGGCCAGGAGATGCCACCGGACTTGAGCCCCAAGTGCACCCCGCCATCTGAGGAGGACTTCACCGAGGCTGAGCGCCTCAAAACTGAAGGTGAGCGGAAGTGGGAGCTGCTCTGAGGAGTGTGGAGAAGTCAGGCCCTGTGCATGGAGGGGCCAGGCCACACACCCTGCAGCCACCCCCAGAATGAAGGTGCCCTGCAAAGAGCCTCAGAAGAGCTGGCAGGAGCCCCAGGATGGTAAAACCAATAGTGGACTTCCATTGGGATGACAGAATATTCTGGAACTAGAAAACCACGCAGCACCGACTGCGCTAAAGTCTGTTGGCAGCTCCCAAGGCTGAGTCCTGGCAGAATCAGGGACATTCAGAGTGTCTGCAGGGCCCGACTTATGGGGCACTGAATACGACACCCCAGATGATCCCCACCAAGCCATGAGTCTACCTAAGCAGCATCAAGTGTAGCTGCAGATGCTGCCTCCAAAGCCTAACTGGCTGGCACTTACCTGCCCATGGGACAGTTCTAGCCTGGGAGGAACAAGAGCCCCAACATTCACTGCTGTTCTGAAACACCTGCCTCTCAGGGCTCCTGTCACACACACGCGAACACGCACACTATTCCCCTGGAATGCCGCTCATGTCTCAGGAGCAGAAGCTGGTTCGGGTAAAGGGTGACAGTGACAGGAACATGATAGAGTCTGACCTGTTTCTCTAGGGAATGAGCAGATGAAAGTGGAGAATTTTGAGGCTGCTGTGCACTTCTACGGCAAAGCCATTGAGCTGAACCCTGCCAATGCCGTCTACTTCTGCAACAGGTACAAGGGAGGAGATGGGAACCAGGTGTGGCCCCCACTGCCCTATGGAGTGTATCTATGAGGGCCCCAGTCAACATGTTATTGTTTCTTCATTCTTTCCTGATGAAGTAATGCCTGGGGGTGCCAGAGATTGTACTTGGGGTCACCCACCCTTCAGGGCACAGGCTCTCCTCCAACTCTCAGAGGGCACTTGGACTCTGGTGGGCCTCAGGTACCCCCCAGGTGCACAGAGAAGAGATCCGAGTGAGCCTCCCACATCTCTCCAGTGGTCACTGCTCTGAGCCTCAGAGCAGCATGTCCCAGAGGCACAGGGAGGGTACCTTCGTTGCTGCTTTCTGTGTGGCCTATCCAGCCTCCCTTGCTGCACCCCAAGGAAGCTAGACGAGGCAGTGGCACAGCGTATCAAGCCTATGCAAGGCTAGGGCCACTATCCCAGGCACTGTGACTCCAAACAGGGCAGACACTTCCCAACAATGCCTTGCATTCTGAGGTTCTGGGTGTGCACGTCTGCCCAGAGGGTTGTGGGTGCCAAGTCCCCTGCCTACAGCCACTCCATGCCCTATGCCCGCAGAGCCGCGGCTTACAGCAAGCTGGGCAACTATGCAGGCGCCGTGCAGGACTGTGAGCGTGCCATCCGCATCGACCCCACCTACAGCAAGGCCTACGGCAGGATGGGGTGAGTGCCTCAGGCACAGGGCATCCAGGTGGCCTGAGGGTCTTGTAGCTCATCCCCAACTTGGGGAGCCTCACCCTACATTCCCTCATTTCCATAGACTCTTGCGTGCCCCAAGTTTGGGAGCCCTGCCAGGGCCACACAGACCCTAAGACTTCCCAGTTCCTCCTCCACGAACCTCCCTACAAGCCTGTCCCTCACCCCCAGCCTGGCGCTATCCAGCCTGAACAAGCACGCGGAGGCCGTGGCCTACTACAGGAAGGCCCTGGAGCTGGACCCCGAAAACGAGACCTACAAGTCCAACCTCAAGATTGCCGAGCTGAAGCTGCGGGAAGCACCCAGTCCTGTGAGTGCAGGCAGGGGTGCTAGGGACATCCCACACACACACACACCAGACAGTTGGCCTGGCCAGGCAGAAAATGGTGTTCCTTTCTCCGCTGCTCCTTTTTTACTACATGTGTGTTTGGGGGCTACACCCCAAGTGCAAGTGCACCATCAAAGTGCTCGAGCTACCAGGCAGGCTCAGCAGTACATGGGGTCAGCACACCTTGCAGTGTTATCTCCGGCCTGCGAGTGTTCTGGGTTCTGGCCAACACTGGAGTAGGGGCTGGATCGAATCCGGGCAGGGGAGGGCCCTTATCCCCAAGTAAACAAGCTTATGTCTGGGAGAGGTCACTGCTGTGGGGTCGCCTGGCTGGCCCTGAGTCTGTCCCAGTGCTGGAGCACCCCCAAGCACAGGCCGGTCTCCTGAGGCTGACTCCTGACCTTTTGCTCCCTCCCTGCAGACGGGCGGTGTGGGCAGCTTCGACATCGCTGGTCTGTTGAACAACCCAAGCTTCATGAGCATGGTGAGCCCCAGTCACAACCGTGAGTCACCCCAGAAAGTGACACCTCATCTCACTTCCCTGCGGTAGCCAACCTGTCACTGCGATGGCCCTGACGAGCTGCTCTCAGGGAGACCCACACCCACACACAGGACTCCCCAGACTCAGTCACAACCACTTATTTGGCTTCTGTAATGTTGGGTCTGCTCATACTGATCCCCTCTCCTCCCCCCCCCCATCCCCCTGCAGGCATCCAACCTCATGAACAACCCGCAAGTCCAGCAACTGTGAGTTACCCGTTCTCAGCCCGGAGCCCTTTTTTCAGGCACAGGGAACCCCTGTCTCAAAGTGTCCGCCTGGTAGCTTTAAGAACATGTAGCGGCACTGTGTATCAGTGGCGTTCTAGAACATTGTCCCAGAAAGAACCACCCTCACACACAGCCTGCCCTGTTAGGCCACACACACTGACCTGTCTGTCTGCCACTGACCTCACCCAGAATCCCTTGGGAGTGGCAGCCTGGGAAGCTGAGTGATAATGTCTTGGGAGCTGGGGGTTGTGTGTCCCAAGTCCCACTGGCCTGTCCCCCACAGCATGTCCGGCATGATCTCGGGGGGCCAGAACCCTCTAGGGAACCCCAGCACCAGCCCCTCACAGAATGATCTGGCCAGCCTCATCCAAGCGTGAGTAGTCACATGGGGGGAACAGGGGTGGAGTGGGGATGCTTGAGAACCCCAGGGCACCCCTGAGCCGTCGTGGGTACCCCAGGGGCCAGCAGTTTGCCCAGCAGATGCAGCAGCAGAACCCCGAATTGATAGAGCAGCTGCGCAGCCAGATCCGGAGCCGGGCACCCAGTGCCAGCAACGATGAGGCGCAGGAGTAACCAGGTGGGCCAGAGGGTGAAGGGGGCAAGTACAGACACTGGCAGGGGCAGCCTATAGTCATGAAGACCATCCCCAGGGCAGTGAGGAACCCAGCCACCCTTCCCCCAAGCCTTGGCCCAGATTGGTCTGTGGGATAGAGAGACCCTAGGGCCCCCTGACTCATCCTGTGGTCTGGGCTCCTCTTTTTTTTTTTTTTTTTGGTTTTGGGGCCACACCCGGTGGTGCTCAGGGGTTACTCCTGGCTGTCTGCTCAGAAATAGCTCCTGGCAGGCACGGGGGACCATATGGGACACCAGGATTCGAACCAACCACCTTAGGTCCTGGATCGGCTGCTTGCAAGGCAAGCACCGTTGTGCTATCTCTCCGGGCCCTGGGCTCCTCTTTCTTATCCCCTTTGGTGCACAGTGTCCCCAGAAGGCCTATGCCAGGCCCCCACCCCACACGACTGTAACCCGGTTTTTTCTGGAACCTCCAAGGACAGACCATGTAGAGTCAACTCTTGCCCCATTGTCACACACAGACACACACAATGCCTCCTGTTTTGGGGCACCTTTGTGCTTCCCCCACCCCCAGCTGTTGACATTCTTGCTTCTTGGACCGGGGTGCTCAGGCTACTCTCGGGGGACCTGTTGTACCACAGTTGGACCAGGTAGACAGCTGACAAGGCCAGCCTCCTTCATGCCACAGGGCACCCTCCAGAACCTTCCACACTGGCAGCAAGGGGCTCCATGGCCCTTGGGGTAGGGGGACATACAAGTTAACCAGCACTACCAGTGTCCCTGCCCTTCTGCCACCCCTGCCACATCCACTGGGGGACACACATCCATCAGCCTTCTCTGACCACCCCATGACTGATACCAACCTTGATGCTCTTCTCCCATTTCCCCACAGCCCCCATGTCTTCGGGCCTCCTTGGCCAACCGGAAGCCACATGCTGCGCCCCCAAGGCCGCCCAAGAGAAAACAAAGGGGGGGCGCCGCCAACCCTTCTTGTGACTCCTGTTTCCCTTTGGCCTCGCCCCCCTTTTGTAGTTTCACGGCCCTCAGAGCCCCCAAGTGGGCACAGACCAGCACCCCCATCCCGGCATAAAGCCTTTTCTAGAATTGTGGGTTGGGGGCGCCCAGCCAGAGCACCATGCGGGTGGTGCCCCGGGACTTCACAGCGGCCCCACGCCACTGCCAACCCTGGTCGGGGCCTACAGAAGGAAACAAGTTGGGGCCCACTTCCAGTTCCTGCACCCTCCTGGGGATCAGGGTGACCCCTGGCGTGGCTGGACCAGCCTTGAGATTTGCCTCCTTCCTGCCCGGCACATGACAGTCGCCCTGGGGAGCCGCAGCCGAATGGCCGAGCAGCTGTCTCCAAGAGGGCCCTTGGAGGGTCCCCACCAGACAGAACCCGGACCCCTGAGCCCCGTGGCTGCAACACTGGCCCCTGAACCCCGTCATCATTGGTGCCACGTGTCACGGTGGGAATAAATGTGACCTCTGCCGCGTCTATTCCTGTCTGTCCTCTGCAGCCCCTCATTGCACCCTGCCTTGTCTCCCTACTCACTACCTCTACCTGTGTCCAGTACCCTCCAGCAGCTGCCACCTGGCAATCTCAATGCCCCAGGAACCTCTGTGACAGGGTGCCACCTCCCCCATGTCCCCTGGACCTCCTAAGGACACACATGTCCAGCTCTGGAGGAACAAATAGGCATTCATGCACTGAAACTCTTCACCTCACTGGCCAGCCCAGGACCACAGGCCTTCAGAGCCTGAATGACTCCCCTCTTCTGCAGAGGGGATGGGGAAGAGAGTAACTCAGCTTCAACACTGGGATGCAGGGACTCTGAGGATACTGTTCGGCCCCCACAGTACCAAGACACCCAGTGGTCAGTTTCACACTTGGAGCCATGGGCAGTGGCACCTTGTGGTTCTAGGGGTTGATTCTACCCCTCTCCCCTGGCTCATCACCTCATCACATACTAGTTGGGCCCACACCTTATAGGGGAATTGGGCATCAAGTCTAGTTATGCGTTTGGTGACTGACACACCCACCTCTCCACCCTCGGTCCTGCCATCCCAGACCCATGCAGATGCATCAGTGTCCAAAGAAGGGATGGAGTGACCCCCCAGGACTCGTGGGCTGGTGATTCAGGGCGCTGTTTCAGCTGGGGGTGAAGGACAGGACAAGACCTGTTGTTCCTACTTGTCCTTTTTGGTCTCAAGCCTTCTGCTGATTAGATGTAGCTCACCCTGGGATTCATCCAGCAGACCAGCCAAGATTTTGCACAGTGTCTCCATCACAGGTGTCCCCCCATGACAGTGGGTCGGGCTCCCAGGAGCCAACTGGACAGGAGCAGATAGGCAGGGTTGGTCCACTCTGGTGTTCGGGTGGAGCTCAGGGCCTCACATGGTTCCTGTGCTCTTAAAGGCATAGTATTTGGAGGAGTTTTTGTTTGTTTGTTTTCTTTTTGGTTTTTGGGCCACACACAGTGGCACTTAGGAATTGCTCCTGGCAGGCTTGGGGACCATATGGGATGCCAGGAATCAAACCCAGGTCCTTCCTGGGTCAGCCATGTGCAAGACAAACATCCTACACTGTGGTATCTCTCTGGCCCAAGACAGATTTTTAAGCTCTGTCTTTGGGGGGGGGGGGGCAGGGAGGGCCCATACCTACTGATTTTCAGGGCTTAACCCAGACTGTTCTCAGGGATCACTCCTGGAAGGGCTTGGGGGAACCTATGTGATACTGGGGCTCAAACCCAAGTTAGCCACATGCAAGCCAAGTGCCTTCTCTGCTGTGATCTCAGACCTCCAGTTCTGAACTTTTCCCCATACCCTGCACTTCTGGACAGAGACGAGGGGTGGGGCTAGGGATTGGCATGTGCAGCATTGGGTCAGCCACATAAAAGGCAAGTGCCTTCCCCCACTGGACCTTTACCTAGAATAGTGAAGGCTGTTCTGTGGCTCCACTACCCTGGCACAGCCTGCCCAGATTTCTTCCCAGCTAGCAAAAAGAAATCACCCATGTGTCTCTTGCAGAAGTGTTGCTAACCAGGGTCACTAAGCCCAGGAGACTAGGGAGGTCTGTGGTTCTCACCACCTTGTAACTAGGGGCTAGAGGGTGGGAAGCTCTCACACACACACCCTCTGCATTTGTGTTAAGTCCTGCCAGCACATAGCAAATTCCCTCATAAATCTTCAGAGCAGAAAAAAAAAATCTTCAGAGCGGCTAAATACCCCAAGCCGTCTGGATACCTGCCAAACATTCCTTCACTGCTATGAACAGGCACCCGTAGCTCTGCAGGGAAGATTTCACTAACCCGTGTCATTTGGAAACTAAGAAGGAATTAAGTTTTCCTCTTGGGAAAGCAGCAGATGGTTTCAGTACCCAAGCAAAGGCCTGGTCCTGGAAACAGTGGGCACACGCAGAGGTGATCCTGTGCTCGGCCACCAGGGGTCGGGCCGGCATCACCTTCGTCTCAGTTGTGAGCAACCTGGGGACCAGAAACCTCCTGGGTCCTGAGCAAGGCCACTGGCTTCTGGGACAGGAACACATGGCAGGATCAAGGACATTGCGAGGCTCAGACAGAACCGCTGTCCTGAGCTATGTGTCCCTTCCGCATGAAATGGCAAAGGGAAGATCACAAGTTATGCTAAATTTGGCTTTTTTTTAATGGGGGCCACACCTAGTGACATTTGGAAGCTGTTTCCGGCTCTGCGCTCAGAGAACCATGAAGTACTGGAATAGAATCTGAGCTTCATGCTTGCAAAACATGCATTCAGGGGCCAGAGATAAGACAACTAAAGGGAATGTATCCTGCATGTAGCCATCCCAGGTTCCGTCCACAGCATCCCTAGGGTCCCCCAAGCTCACTAGGAATGATCCCTGAGCTCAGAACCAGTAGTAAGCTCTGTTGGGTGTGGCCCCTATGCCAAGAAAAAATCCTTGGGTTAATATTTGGGCTTCAATATTGCTCCCATAACTGACAAGTATTCAACCCACTTTGGCATGAAAGTCAGTGAGAGGAACTGACAGAGGAAACTGCTCTGAATTCTCTTCCCAATTGTTCTAGAAATAGAAAGGAATCTTGGACAGGAAGCATCAATTTGGGAGAATACACCATTTCTGATTTGGCTCCTTTGTTTGGGGTCAAGATGCTTCATGGTGCTCACAAGACACTATGGTGGTGGAAATGAAACCCCAGGCTCTCACATGCAAAGCATGTGGTCACCCCTTTGAGCCACCTCCCCAGCTCTAATACTTTGTAAAATTTGGGGGCCACAGCCGGTACTCATGGCTGACTCCTGGCTCTACACTCAGGAATCACCCCTGCTGGTGCTCAGGGGACCCTAAGGAATGCCAGAGATCGAACCCAGTTTGGCTATGTGCTATGTTGTACTATTGCTCCGGCCTCCACTGGTCTTTTCGATGTGCCAGTTTTTTTAGTGTGAAATGTTAACTCATTTCTTGATTTGTATTTCCCTGATGATTAGTGATAGTAGTGATAGTAGAACTTTTCTGTTTGTTTTGGTCTTTTGGCCATTTGAATTTCTTCTTTGAGGGAGTTTCTGCTCATTTTCCACCCCATCTTTTGTTTATTCCAGATAGACACTGACAAGTGAAATTCCTGGGTCTTGTATATGTTTTCCTGGAGATCATCTGTTCCTTTTCTTTCTCACTTTTATTTTGGGCCCTCTCTATCTGTCTGTCACTTGCTTTTGAAGTTCATTCATACTGGGTTGGATTTTTTGTTGTTGTTTTGGTTTGATTTGATTTCGCTACAGAAGATTCTTAGAATGGCTTTAAGGTTAGTGGGTTTTTCTACCTTATTCTCATTTTCTTCTACAATGATTATAGGTGCAGTAGTGTAAAATCACCCCCACACACTCTATCTCCAACCCCAGGTGAACGAGTGTGTGAAGCAAAGTCACTGCATGAAATAATCCAGACCAGGCCAGTCTGGCAATCTTCTACCTCACATGGAGAGCTATTTACCAGCCAGAATGGCCATTTTTATTGAGTACAAGATCACTGCCAGGTGAGGGAGTAAGGACAGATAACTCAAGCTATCCTGAGCCAGTCCCGCCTAGATTTACATGTAAGACAATCTCTGTTTAGGAATGAAACCAAGTTCTATACAAAGAAACCAGGAATGATCTTTTTGTGGGGTAAAATAAGGTATAAGCAACACAGGAGCAGCCCAATCTCTTTGTTTAGGGGCCCCACCTGGTGGTGCTCTTCACTTAACCATGGCTCTGTGATCTGAGATCACTCCTGGAGGGGCTATGAGAAAGGGAATCCCTTGGTTACTAGGGATCAAATCCAAGTTGCCATCTGTAGAGCAACCATTTTCCCCACTGTACTACTGTTTCTCTTACCAATCAAAAATAGATCTTTCATTTTCTTTATTTTTATGGGTTTTGGACTACATTCAATTATACTTAGAACTTAATTCCTGGCTCTGCACTCAGGAATCACTCGTGGCAATGCTTGATGATACAATATAAAATGCCAGAGATTGAACGCAGGTCGATTGAGAGAAAGGCAAGAATCCTACCTGCTCAGGAATATATCTTGAATGCCTAAGAGCAGGGGTCTCAAACTCAATTTACCTGGGGTCCGCAGGAGGCAAAGTCAGGGTGATCCTTGAGTGCAAAGTCAGTAGTAAGCCTTGAACATTGGGGGGTGTGACCCAAATAACTAAAACAAAACAAAACAAAAAAGATTCCTCTAGGGCAGGGCCACAAAATGTACGGAGGGCTGTTTGTGGCCCATGGGCTGAGAGTTTGAGACCCCTGCAAGAGCCTATCATCTGCAGAATTCCTCTGTGTAGCCTCTCAGTTAATGCTTTTTGACCCGTTCCCCTTCCTGTGGTACCCTCATCTTACCAATGCACATCCAGTTTCATGTTTTAGCTCTTTACTGACGTGATTTTCACATCTGGGACCACCAGGGACATATAGGTCTAAGTTGAAAACAGTGCTACAAATCATCATGAATGGGCCAGCAAAATAGTAGTGCAGTGGGAAGGGTGCTTGCCTTGCACATGACCAACCCAGGTTCAATTCCCAGCATCCCATAGGGTTCCCCAAACCCCTGAGCACAGAGCAGAAGTAAGCCCTGAGCATTGCCAGGTGTGGCCCAAATTTAAAAAAATACAAACACTAAATCATCCTGAATAAATATTTCATTGATGAATTCTCCAGAAAGAGGTCATCTTGGCTGCTCTTAACTTTGCACTACTATCATAAATCATCTTTGGGAAGGGCCAAAGAGAAAGTACAGTGGGTAAGTCACTTGCCTAATATGTGGCTGACTTGGGTTGGATACTTGATATGCTATATGGTTCCCTAAGCTTCACTAGGAATGACTCATGAGCACTGCAGGTTATGGCCCCAAAACATTACAAAATATGTAATCTAAGAACTGGAGATATCATCCAGGAGCTAAGGTGCTTACACAGCTGAACTTATTAGATACACCCTATGATGTAGGGTCTTCTGAGCCCCATCACCAGGAGTGATCCCTGAGGATAGAATCAGGAAAAAACCTGAGCATCACTAATTTCCATCCCCTCCAAAATACTGAAAACAATTTTTTGTTTTGTTTGTTTTTTGGGGGGCTATACTTGGTGATGCTCAGGACTTACTCTGGCTCTGTACTCAAGAATTACTCTTGATGGGGCTTAGAGGACCATATGAGATGCCAGGGATTAAACCCAGGTTGGCCCTGTTCAAGGAAAGCTTTCTACCCCCCTGGACTCCAGCCCCAAACATAACCTCTCAAAGTGAATATCTTTGGACTCCTCCAATAACTGGGCCTTTGACCAACACTGGCATCCATCTGATTACTCAGACCTGAATTGGAAGCCATTACCCCTGCACCTTACCCCCCAATCCCTGTAACCTACACAGACAAGCCAGAGAAAATGCAGCCAATCCACCTGTGAAGCATTTCTCAGATTCCTCCACACCCTGGCTTGGCCCTGCCAGCAGCCCATGTAATTGCAGCCCAGCTGCAATTTTGTTTGTTTGGGGGCCACACCCAGCAGTGCTCAGGGGTTACCTTTAAATCCTGACTCTGCACTCAGGAATCATCCTGGAAGGCTCAGGGGACCATATGGTATATTGGGATTGAACCTGGATCAATTGCATGCAAGGCAAATGCCTTCCCCACTGTACTATTGCTCTGGCCCCAAAGTTGCACTTTCACCCACTTTCACCCACTCATCTTCACTGCTGCTCTTCCACTTGCCCCCCAAACATTTCTATTGTCCTGGACCTAAGAATATAAAGTCAGGACCGAAGAGAAAGTGAAGTTTTTTGTTTGTACTTTAGTTTCTTTGTTTTGGTTTTGGTTTTAGGCCATACCCAGCAGCGCTCAGGGATTATTCCTGGTCCTGAACTCATATTACTTCTGATAGGCTTGGGGGATCCTATGGGATGCTGAGGATCAAACTCGGTCAACCACGTGCAAGGAAAATTCCCTACCAACTATATTATCGCTCTGATCCTGAAAGTGTGAACTTTTTAAGCTACTTGCTTTGCCATCTGTAGATCCCAGTTTCATGTTGCTACCACTGAGGATTTCTGAGCACCTCACAGAGGCAGAAATCCCCTCCCAGGCCTCCAAACATGGTAGCAGTGACCCAAACATACGTACCCCCACCAAAAATATATATAGAGTGTAAGGACAAAAGAACCACTTCTCTCACTTGCTTCATCCCTTCACTGAGCATAACAGCAACAAAAAATACCATGAAAAATAGTGGGGCCGGAGAGATAGCATGGAGGTAAGGCAATTGCCTTTCATGCAGGAGGTCATCGGTTCAAATCCTGGCGTCCCATATGGTTCCCCGTGCCTGCCAGGAGCAATTTCTGAGCCTGGAGCCAGGAATAACCCCTGAGCACTTCCGGGTGTGACCCAAAAACCACAAAAACAAGAGTAAAAAAATAAAAAATAGTACTCCAGAGAACGGACTTGGTCTTACACATGGCCAACTAAAGTTCAGTCTTTGGCACCACATAGGGTCTTTTCCCTAAACTCTGCCAAGAGTGATCCCTGAGCACAGTTAGGAGTAAACACTGGGCACTGCCAGATGTGTCCCAGAAACTAATAAATAAATAAATAAATAAATAAATCAAATGGAGGGTTGCTGGAGTGACAGCATAGAGGGGAGAGTGTTTGTCTTGCATGCAGGTGACCTGAGTTCATCCCCAACACCCCATAAGGTCCTCTGAGCACTGCCAAGAATGATACCTTGGGCCCGGAGAGATAGCACAGCGGCATTTGCCTTGCAAGCAGCCAATCCAGGACCAAAGGTGGTTGGTTCGAATCCCGGTGTCCCATATGGTCCCCTGTGCCTGCCAGGAGCTATTTCTGAGCAGACAGCCAGGAGTAACCCTGAGCACCGCCGGGTGTGGCCCAAAAACCAAAAAAAAAAAAAAGAAAAGAAAAGAAAAGAATGACACCTTAGTGAAGAGCCTAGAATAAACCCTGAGAATCTCTGGGTGTGGCCCAAAAGCTAAGTGACTGGAACACAAGTCCAGGTAGGTGACTCAAAGAACTGGACCAGAGGCTTTGAATGTGGGGACCCTGGGTTTGAGCCCTGAAAAGACAAAGATTGAACCCAAAGCATTGTGTCAGTGGACTGCCTGATCCCTGTTGTCCCTGAGCCCCAAACTAACAAGAACATTATGTTTGACACCTCATACTGGGTTTTAGACCACTGTCATCTCTGACAATCCCTTGTTTTCAGTGCCATTCTCCTAGAATACAAAGCTGCACAAAGGTATTTTTTGTTCGCAGACATTGTCCTAGTAAAGAATCCAGCACGAAGTAGACAGAGCTTTTGAATCGATTCATCTGTAAAAACAATCAGACATCCCTTCCCTTCCCTCACCCTAAAAATATCCGATTAGGATTCAGCACCAGGAGACCCTGGACAGCTCTCAGAAGCCAACCACCCTCTTGCCGGAACTGTATCACTGCAAGCTTGAGTTTCCGCCCGAGCCTCCGGGTTGCTGCACCGACCGCTCAGCGGGAGGAAACCATTTTCTTTGCCGGCAGAAGGGGTGGAGTCTCGATCATGAGTGACAGCTCTGGCAGCCAATACCGAGGCACTTCCGGCCTAGAGGGGCCCGCGGTGCCAATGGGAATAGACGTGGGTGGGGCGCCCGGAGCTGGGGCCTCGGCTGAAGGCGGGGCGGTGGAACCTGCGGGGCGGTTGAGCGGCGCCGGCGGACAGCGGAGTATCCGACCGGAGCGACGTGCGAACCGGGGCGGAGCCTGGGGCGGCCTGGAGCCCGGCCGACTCTGCCGCCCGTTAGCAGAGGCCTGGCAGGGCCCTGGATCCGCTTTTAAGGGTGAGATCGGGGTAATTGGGGTCCGGATCCTGCACTGCTCGACCTCCCGGGCCAGGGCGGGGTGCCAGGCCGCTGTCGACCCCCCCCCCCCACGGTGCAGCTCCTTGTAAGTGTGGGGACAATGAACGAGCAAACCGACACACACACACACACACACACACACACACACACACACACACACACTCTCCAGGAAGAAAGGACATTGGGAGATTCCAGGACACCCCCAAAATAGTGGCAGAGGGTCACACATACCATACACCCTCTGACATCCAGCTAGGC
This sequence comes from Suncus etruscus, assembly GCF_024139225.1. Classification (NCBI taxonomy): domain Eukaryota; kingdom Metazoa; phylum Chordata; class Mammalia; order Eulipotyphla; family Soricidae; genus Suncus; species Suncus etruscus. The sequence goes on along the minus strand of NC_064862.1, from coordinate 84,045,818 downwards.
TGCACCCTCCAGGAAGTAAGAACATTGGGAGATTCCAGGGCGCCCCCAAAATAGTGGCAGAGGGTCTCACACACACACACACACACATACACACACACACACACACACACACACACACACACACACACACACACTCGGACATCCAGCTAGGCTGCAACCTCCAGCAGGAAATAAGGACAATGGGAGATTTGGAGATTTCAGGGCACCCCCCAAAATAGTGGCAGAAGGTCACTCACACACACACACACACACACACACACTCGGACATCCAGCTAGGCTACACCCTCCAGGAAGTAAGAACATTGGGAGATTCCAGAACGCCCCCAAAATAATTGCAGAGGGTGGTGGGGATGGGATGAGCAGCACTGTTACTAGCTTTGGGGGTGAACACAGTGAGATCAGGGGACACCTAAGGATAGGAAGTAGACAAAGCCTCCACCAGTTTTGGAGAGAGTTGGCACCGAGCTCAGGGGTCACTCCTGGTGGGTGTGTGGTACCTGGGATCGAAACTGGCTTGGACGTGTGCAAGTGTTTTGCCCGCTATACCATCCCTCAGGTTCCCTCGAATCTTTTTGTTTGGTTTTGTTTTGGAGCCATGCCCGGTGGTGCTCAGGGCTGACTCCTGACTCAATGCTATAGATCACTCCTAGTGAGAGTGATCCTGTGGACCTGTCTGGGGTACGAGGAATCAAATCTGAGTCAGCTATGTACAGAAAAGTGCCCTCTCTAATATACTATCTCTCTGCCCCACTTCTCAAATGTTTTTTTGTGTTCCTCTGTGACTCAGGGAATGGTGCGGTATTGGGAATTAAACTGAGGGCCCAGCGCATGCAGCCCCTTGCCTGAGGCCCTTTGCACCCATCTATCTCCTCGCCCTCAAGGCCCTTCTGTCAATGGTGACACTTTCAGGTCCAGGGCTGGATGCACAGAGCCATGTAAAGACACTCACATGCTCCAGGTCAGCTGGGTTGTTCAGCCAGTGCTTACCGAGCATCTCTTCTGTTCCAGGCCTGACGGTAGGTACACGGGATGGGGTTTAGGACACAGGGTGTTGGCTAGCTGAGGGGGGTGCAGCATGCATCGGTTCCCTGTTCTGGCTGAGAAGAAGCCCACAGACAGGCATGGACTGGGTGTACTTAGGAGCACAGAGACCAGTACTTGGACCCAGATGAGTCTGTTGTGTGTATATTCCTTAGACTTGCATGCACAAAATGGGCAGAGGGCTGGACTTATCTTTTTATGTGTTTTGGAACCACATCTGATGTTGCTTAGATCACTCCTGGCAGAGCCTGAGGTGCCCAGGATTGAACCTGGGTCAAGTATGTGCATTGTAAGCACCTTACCCACTGTATTATCATCTTTTGGTTTGGGAGGCCTCATCTGGCAGTGCTCAGGCCTGACTCCAGGAATTGCACTCAAGGATCACATGTAGCAGGGCTCAGAAATGACACGGGTGCCAGGGATTTAACCTGGGTTATCCATGTGCAAAGCAGACACTCCCTGCTTTCCTGTCGCTTTGGTCTCTGCCAGCTCTGCTTTTGGCTTCATTGAGATTCAGGGGTGAAGTTATATGGGCCGGGCCCAGAAGGGGGTACCAGGCAGGGGTAAGGGGCTGAGCTGGCCAGAGTGAGCTGTGGCTGACCTGTTGTCCCATGGTGTTGACAGCGGCTGGACCAAGGCATGAGCTGGCAGCCACGGGGCTGGGCCCGGTAGCAGCGTGGCGTGGGCCAGGCCAGCACCATGAAGCTGCTGGTGGCCAAGATCCTGAGCATGGTGGGCGTATTCTTCCTCATGCTGCTGGGTGCCCTGCTGCCCGTGAAGGTCATCGAGACTGACCTGGAGAAGGCACATCGCTCCCGGAAGGTTCTTTCCCTCTGTAATACCCTCGGAGGCGGAGTCTTCCTGGCCACCTGCTTCAATGCGCTGCTGCCCTCTGTGCGGGAGAAGGTGAGCTGCCCCACCCCCAGTGCCAAGAGTGATGGGATAACCATCAGCCATCACCTGACTAGGTCCTCCCACCCCCCACAAACCATTGCCTTGTACCTGTGGCTGTGGAACTGATGGTAAGGGAAGCAGCACCTTAGGACTGTGCCTAGGGGCCAGAGCCATGGCACAGCGGGGAGGGCACCTGCCTTGCAGACAGCTGACATATACTATATGTCATATGACATATGCCAGGGTTCCATCCCTGGCACCCCATATGGTTTCCCAAGAGTGCAGAGCCAGGAATAACCCCTGAGCACCACCAAGTATGGTCCATAACCAACAACAAAACAATAGCAACAAAACATCTTTCTCTTGGGGCTAGAGCCATTGTTCAATGAGTGGAGCATTTGCCTTGCACACTGGACCTGGATTTGATCCCCAGTACCCCAAATAGTCCCCCAAGCACCATCAGGAGTGATCCCTGAGTGCAGAGCTAGCATTTTCCAGTGTGGGCTCCCCCCCCCAAAAAAAAAAAAACAAGTGTCTTTTTTCTTCCTGTTTCTGAAGGTCAGAGTCGAGGGTGGCTGAGCTCAGGGCTCTTATTCACGAGCCCACCAGGTATCCACTAGCTGTGGCTGCACCCACAAGCCCATCCAGGACTCAGCTCAATCCCGTGGGTCACTTCTTCCACCTTCTCTTTCCCCTGTAGCTGAGAGGCCCATGTGACCTGCAGTGGGAAGCAGTTAACATGACCCCGGGTGGGAGGGGACCCAGGAGAGGAGCTGTGTGAGCAGAGAGGTCAGAGGTCAGAGGTCAGATCCTTAGGCGACCCCCATCTCTGACAGTGAGTCTCAGGGCTCAGGCCATGCCCTCCCTCCTGAGAAAGGGCACAGTTGGCGTGTGTCTGGGTCCCTCGAGAGGTGGCATGGTTGCTGGGGCAGGTGTCCGGTGTGAGTGTGCTGTGAGCTGTGTCTTGCATTCCTTTTGTTTTGGGCTACTTGGAGGTACTCAGGGCTGACTCCTTGCTCTGAGCTTAGGAATTACTCCTAGAAGTGCTCAGAGGATCATCCAGGATGTCAGAGACAGACCCACATTTGTTCCGTGTAAAGCCAGTACCCTCCCCATATACTATTGCTGTGGTCCCAGATCTTGTTAATTCAACCTCATAAATCTCAATAGGCTTTACTTTTTTTTTTTGGCGAGGGAGGGAGGGAACCACATTCGGCAGTGTTCAGGGCTAATTCCTAGCCCTGTGCTTAGAAATCAGCCCTGGTGGTGCCTGGGGGACCTTATCACATACTGGAAATCAAATCCAAGTTGACCGTTTGCAAGGCCAGTACCCTGCCCACTGTCCTATCGCCTCTCCAGCTCAGAGGCTCAATATTTGCTATCTATCTAGCTTGTCTTGATTCTGGGCTTCTGGAAAGAAAGAGGAAGACCTGGGGCCAGAGAAAGAGCACCCTTTATGGTCTGCCAAAGGCATTACTGTGGTGTGTTGAAGGCCCACCAAGGTGTGTCAGGTCAGTGTGGACTTGAGACTAGAGACTTCAGCATGATGGACACCATGAAGTGGGATGCTGAATTGTTGAATCAAATAAATAAGGATGGCGATGGATGGAGGCCTTTGTGCTTAGGCCCCAGCCACGTGGCTTCATCCCCGATCCAGCCGGCGAGTTCCAGGCCCAGGTGAAACGCGAAATCACTCACTCACAGGCAGGCTTCAGGAAGAATCATCTTTATTCAGGCCCTAGCCACCACGTGTGTGTGGCCTATCTCATAACCTTTTAAGCATTCAGCCATTCTAGGCTTGCCCTGCATCTTATCCTCTTTTCAGCCATCTTTCCTTTGGGCTCCATGCGGCCCAAAGAGCCAAAGGGCCAAGATCCAAAAGCCAGGGAACCCAGCCGGGCAAAGAGAGGAACGGCAAAAGGGCCGAATCCCCTGGCTCAGAGGTTTATCTATTCTTTCCAAGACCCCTCCCAGGAACCTCCCAGGAATGGGCCGGGTCTTGCAGGTAGGGTTACACCTACTATTCAGTTCCCAAGACCCCTCCCAGAAATGGGTGGGTCTCAGGTACACCACACTGAATCTCACCCGCTGCCAGGGAGCCTTGAGTCTCAGTGATGAGGCCATGAGCAGGTCCCACCTGTGCCCCTTATCAGTTGGGGGCAGCCCCTCCCAGGGGTTGCAAGTCATCTCAGCAGCACTGGCGAGGATGCCCTGGAGGCAGCACCCCATGGTGTCGGGCCCCATGCTCCCCCCACCTACCCCAATCCCACGTCATTGTCTGCGTCTGCTGTAGGCTTCCCGCCCACACTCATCCCTGGGGATTTGCGTGTGTTTGTGCCCACGTGGATCCCCCAGGACAGGACTCACGGGTGCAGCAGGGGACACTGGACCAACAGTGTTTGACACAACCACGGGGGTCTCCAAGCGTTGGCACCAGGATAGGCTGGAGAGGAAGCTGGGAGGGGAGCTGTGAGAGAGAGGGAGAGTCTCCAGACAATAGTGCTTCACCAAGGTTGCCTGCCCTGCACATGACTGCCCCAGACCCAGAGTCCCATAGGGTTCTGTGCACACCATGTCAGGGGTGAACCCTTAGCATCCCCGAGTGTGATCCTAGGGCAAAACTAACTTAGTGGTGCCCTATCCTTTCCCTTCCATCCTGGGGTACACCCAGGGCTGGGTGGCACCTCCTTCCAGCTCTGACCTGACAAGACCCACCCTGTGGTATGCTGAGGGCACCATTTCTGGTCACAGCTCCCTCTCCTGGCTTCTTTAGGTTGACTTTGGAGGGCTACACCAGGTGGTGCTCAGGAGTTACTGCTGGCTCTGAATTTAGGGATCACTCCTAGCAGGAGTGTGGCTTGGGGGACACAATGGGATGCCAGGGATCAAACTCAGGTTGGCTGCATGGGAGGCCAGCGCCCTCACCACTGTTTAGCCCTTTGTTTGGGTTTTGAAAACTGCACTTATCCCTTTGTGCTATCTCTGGGGTCACCCTCCTTCCCATTTGCTCCCTATTCTCATTTCCAAGGGACCAGGGGCTTGATGCAAAGAGCCAGAGCTCAGCATGGCACTTGGTAGCCCTGGGTTTGATCCCCTGTACCTTTTGGGGGCCCAAGCACCTCTGAGTGAAGCTATAAACATACACACACCCCCAAACGCCCAGGATCCCCTCGGCCCTCCCTCCCTCCCTCCATGATGTGAAGCCTGCTGGCGCCTTCTAACCCCACCGTCCCCACCAGCTGCAGAAAGTGCTGAGTCTGGGCCACATCAACACCGACTACCCGCTGGCCGAGACCCTCCTGATGCTCGGCTTCTTCCTGACCGTCTTCCTGGAGCAGCTGGTGCTGACCTTCCGCAAGGAGAAGCCGTCCTTCATTGACCTGGAGACCTTCAACGCAGGCTCAGACGTGGGCAGCGACTCGGAGTACGAGAGCCCGTTCATGGGCGCCGGCCGGGGCCATCCGCTCTACCTGGAGCCGGGCCCGCATGGCCACCACCGCGGCCTGAGCGTTCGGGAGCTGTCCCGCGCCCGGCCGCTGCGCCTGATCAGCCTGGCCTTCGCCCTGTCGGCCCACTCCATCTTCGAGGGCCTGGCACTGGGCCTGCAGGAGGAGGGCGAGAAGGTGGTGAGCCTGTTCGTGGGCGTGGCCGTTCACGAGACGCTGGTGGCCGTGGCCCTGGGCATCAACATGGCCCGGAGCACCCTGGCCCTGCGCGACGCCGCCAAGCTGGCTGTCACCGTGAGCGCTATGATCCCCCTGGGCATCGGCCTGGGCCTGGGCATCGAGAGCGCCCAGAGCATGGCTAGCAGCGTGGCGTCCGTGCTGCTGCAGGGCCTGGCGGGTGGCACCTTCCTCTTCGTCACCTTCTTTGAGATCCTAGCCAAGGAGCTGGAGGACAAGAGTGACCGGCTGCTCAAGGTCCTGTTCCTGGTGCTGGGCTATGCCGTGCTGGCCGTCATGGTTTTCTTGAAGTGGTGACCCCCGGCGGGGCACACATGGACACACACACACACACACACACACACACACACACACACACTCCGGACCAAGTCACCCCCCAGACCCCCAACACCCTGCTTCAGGGCACTGAGCCTTCCTACTCTAAAAAAATTCTTAAATAGTCACCAAAGCTATGTATTCTTGTGAAGCGCCGGACACTCACCTAGGGTCAGAGGTGGGAATTGGACACTTGCTTGGGGCGGGGCCAGGGGCTGGACACTAACCTGGAGCTGGGTGGGAATTGGACATTCGCCTTGGGGTGGGCCCAGAGTGGACACTCACCTCGATTGAGCCTTGAGCACAGGGCACATGCCCAATAAAGAAGATGCCCTTGGCCTGGGTTGGTCCCCAGGCCCAGCTAGAGCAGCTTCTGGCCTAGCAGCCCCTCTCCTTGGAGTCAAGGGCCATTCAGGACCCCTTTTGTCCTCCCCTGCTGTCTGGTGCTGTTCCACTGGAACATTTCTCCATAGAGCTCGGCCGCTGGGCTACTGGGCCCAAGGGAGCCGCCAGCAGGCCCCAGCTGCTCAGAGCCAGCACCAGCGTCTCCAGCGGGACCAGAGACAGAGCTCCCAGCTGTGCCCGGACCCCAGGGATGCCCTCCCGGGCCCAGATCTGTCGTCCTGGCAACTGCCGGGCCAGTGGGAGGCAGAGCTGAGAGCTGGGGTGGGGCTGGAGGGAGCCCCACCCCCTGGGCCTCCACCCATGGTCCCCAGGCTGCTGAGTCCACCCTTCACACCCCCCAAAGCTGAGGCCCAGCTGCTTTGTCCAGTCTCACGCAGCTTCCCAGTCCCCATCCTTGCCACCAGTCCTAGCAGCAGCCACGGGGGACCACACGGAATTGTTCCGGGTTGACTCCTGGCTCAAGGATCACTTCTGTCTGGACTCCAGGCATATTTGGTGTCAGGGATCGAACCCAGGTGGGCTGTCGTGCAAGGCCAGTGCCTTCCCCACTGCACTATTTCTCCCAACCCCAAGGACCATTTAAACTGCTACTGCAGGAGCTGGAGTAATAGCATGGAGGTGGGGCGTTTGCCTTACATGCAGAAGGACGATGGTTTGAGTCCCAGCATCCCACATGGTCCCCTGAGCCTGCCAGGAGTGACTTCTGAGCACAGAACCAGGAGTAACCCCTGAGTGCTGCCGGGTGTGACCCAAAATCAAAACAAACTGCCACTGCAGGGCCAGAGTGATTAGACAGAGGGGAGGGTATTTGCCTTGTACTTGACCGAACCAGGTTCAATCCAGCATTCCATATGCTACCCCAAGTTCACCAGAAGTGATCTTTGACCTGAGCACTGCTGGATGTGGCCCCAAAACTAAAAAAAGATATTTTTGTTTGTTTCTAGTTTTTTTGGGTCACAACCGCCAGTGCTCAGTGGTTCCCCCTGGCTCAGAAATCGCTCCTGGAAGGCTCGGGGGACTATATGGGATGCCGGGATTCGAACCACCATCCTTCTGCATGCAAGGCAGAACACCTTACCTCCATGCTATCTCTCTGAACCCTAAAAAAAATAATTTTTAAGTCAGTGTGTCAGTGTGTATGACTGCGATGGTGAGTGACAAGTGTGACATTGTGAGTGCACACTAGTGTGAGCAGATTGTGTGACTATGTTACCATAGGAGTGTACGTATGAGTCTGTGACAGTAATATAGTGTGTGTGGTGTGTGAGACTATGAATGTGTATATGTGTCTGTGACTGCATACATATGCATCATGTGTGTTTCTGTGTATGTACTCAATCCCGGGGCGCCTGCAAAGCTTTCTGGGTGTCCCCAGCCCATGATCTGCCCAGCCATCAGGACCACGGCCTCCCTCAGAGGTGAAGATCCAGCCCTGCACAGCACCCTCTGCAGCCGGCAGGGGTTCAGACAGTGATTCTCTTCTCATCTGGAGACAAAAGGAAGGAAATTGCGGGGTGGCACCCTGGCCGCTGAGGGATTGAATCCGCCCTAATAACAGTGTGTGGGGCTCCTGCCGTCTGTGTTTGTACTGCTGCACCCAAAGAAGTGATTAGCGGGAGGTTGGGGGGCCAGGAGAGGAGCCGGATCTGGGCCTGCCTGCGTGTCTCTGGGGGACTGTGATGCAGACCAGGGACCGAGGACAAGTGTGTCCCCCAGGCTGTGATCAGCTCAGCCCTGTCAAGAAAAGGGGGTTCCCCATCCCCAGGTCACCTCCATCTTCCCTCCCAACGGCTCAGGGGTCCTGAAGGCTGTGGTCACCTACAAAGCTGCTTCCCCAGGCTCTTGGGGGCCTGAGGTCAGATTGAGACAAAGGCCCTCCTTTGTCCCTATGCAACTCCCTGTCCTGCGAAGGGCAAGTCCTGCTCATAGGACTATGTGTGCCCAACTGGGCCCTCTAGAGTTCCCCAATTCCTAGCAAACCCCAGGACCATCTTGGACCATGAAGTAAGCAGGCACTTCCTGGATGGAGTTGGGGCACTACACTGCTTGTTTGGGAGACATTTTTTTATTTTTTGGTTTTTCGGCCACACGTGGCAACGCTCAAGGATTACTCCTGGCTCTGTACTGAGAAATCACCCCTCGCAGGCTCGGGAGACCATATGGGATGCTGGGATTCGAACCGGTAACTATCCTGGGTTGGCCGTGTGCAAGGCAAACAAACGCCCTGCCACTGTGCTATTGCTTCAGCCCCTATGGGGGACACCTTTTAACAGCCACTGTCTGAGTTCTTCATCTCACTGGATGAAGACACTGGAATCTGCAGTGTCCTGACTCTGAGGGGCCACCCCAGGTTCTGGGGGGACTAACCTGTTTCTCTGGATTCCAGAAACTCCCTCAGCCCATGAAACACATATATATCCTCTCAGACCAGGCCTTTTCTGAGTAAGGGGAAAGGTGCTTCCCATCCTGGAAGGAAGCATGAACTCCAGAATTGGGCACTCTGGGCCCGGAGAGATAGCACAGCGGTGTTTGCCTTGCAAGCAGCCAATCCAGGACCAAAGGTGGGGTTGGTTCAAATCCCGGTGTCCCATATGTTCCCCCCCCCCCCCGTGCCTGCCAGGAGCTATTTCTGAGCAGACAGCCAGGAGTAACCCCTGAGCACCGCTGGGTGTGGCCCAAAACCCAAAACCCAAAAAAAAAAAAAAAAAAAATTGGGCACTCTGTGAATAGTGTGATAGAAGACTGCTACTTCTGAGCACAGAGGTAGGGTAGCTTCTGAGCACTAATATACATGGCCCCAAACCCCAAAACGAGGGAAACTTAGACCTTTTTGGTCAAAGAGCAGCCAGTCCTGGAGTCCCCATGTCACTGTCTTGTCCCCTAAGTGATAGAGCCACCCTGACTCTTGCTGACAAATACCCAGCCTCTGGCCCAGTTCATGTGAGGTACAGAGAAGCCCTGCAGATAGGGGTCCCAGCCTCTCAGTAAGAGCATACTCCAGTCCCCGAAACCTGGGGACTTTGGGTTTTCATATTTATTTTTTCTTTTTGTTTGTTTGTTTTTCGGACCACACTTGGTGGTGCTCAGGGGGCCCTATGGGATGCTGAGGATCAAACCTGGGCCAGTCACAGGTTCAAGACAAGTGGCCTCCCCTGCTGTGCTATTGCTCCAGCCACGGGGGGTTATTTTTATTTTGTTTATTATGGCTTTTGATTTTTGGGCCACACCCAGTGATGCTCAGGGGTTACTCCTGGCTCTGTGCTCAGAAATTAGTCCTGGCAGGCGTGGAGGACCATATTTCGGGGATAGAATCTGGGTTGGCTACATACAAGGCAAATGTTCTCCCCACTGTGCTATCTTTCTGGGACCCTCCCAACCCCACTTTTCCACTTTGGAATGTTTTATGATAAACGAGGCCAGAGAAACAGTAGAGGAGTTTGTCTCTCATGTGGCCCACTAAGAGGCTCAATCCCACATCCTACCTGGTCCCCTCAGCCCTGCCCTATAGAAATGATCCTTGTGCACTGCCTGGTGTGGTCTGTACCCCCAAGAAAACTAAGGATGACCTGAGGTCAGGTGTGGGTGTCTGGGCCAGCCTGGGGGAGCCACTGGAGGACACATCTGGTCATTGGCATCCCAGGAACCCAGTCAGCAAGGTCTGGACACTTCTATCACCCCCAACTTTTGATGGGCTCTTTCTGCCCTTGTTTGGGTTGTTCCCCAGGCGGGCAGAGGGGACTCTGGGGTCCGCCCTGCTAGGGTTCCAAAGGCCAAGAACCTGGCCGGGAGCTATAAATAGCCGCAGTGAGACAAACATCTCAGAGCTGAGTTGCTGGGCATGAGTCAGCCGACCCAGCCTGGGCTGGCACCCGCTGGTCACTCCAGAGACAAGGCCCACAGGTGACGTGAGACAGAGGGGCTGTCCTTCCTGGGAGCACCACAGCACCTCCTGTTGGTGGGCATCAGTTCACCCCTCGGTCCTACCATCTTCATTCAAATAATGGGAAACTGAGGCAGGAGCAGTGGCAGGACAGACTGGATCTGTTTGTGAACCCCAGAAAGGGTAGGCTTTGAGTAGCCCCCCATAGACCCCAAGGGGGAAGAAGAGAGGATGGAATAAGACGGAGGAGCCAAAAATAGGGGGTCACGGGAGGTTGGGGTTGTGGGCGGTGTTCGACCTGCAGGGATGGAGGAGGGATGGAAAGGAGGGATGGAAAGGTGTGGGGGTAAGAAGGTGGGAAGGTTGGGGGCAGGAGGATAGGGAAGCCAAAACTGAGGGGTAGGAGGGTCCAGAAAGAAGAGAATCCAAGGGTGGAGGCAGAGCAAAGGACAGCAGGGAGGGCACTTGCCTTGCACATGGCCAGCCAGAGTTCAATCCCAAGTACTCTACAGGCTCCCCTGAACCCCGCCAGGAGTGGTTCCTGAGCACAGAGCCAGGAGTAACCCCTGAGAATCACCAGGTGTGCCCCAAAGGCAAAAAAAAAAAAAAAAAAAAGAAGAGAAAGATCCAGGCTTGAGAAGCCTGAAGTTGGAACTAAAGGGGAGGGGTGTCCCTCCAGCCCTGATGCTGTGTTTTGTTTTGTTTGGGTTTGGGTTTTTTTTTGGGGGGGGGTTGTTTAGTGTACATCCGAGTCTCCAGCAGGAAGCCAGAATCAGCTCAGAGAACTCCATCCTCCAGGAGCTAGAAGGTCCCTGAATCTGAGGGCCATTGGCTCACATCCCCTGCTTGGGGGTCTGGGGGTACTACCTAATGAGCCCCGTTGGTTGCAACCTGCACTGCAGACAGACAGACAGACAGACAGACAGACAGACAGACAGACAGCTGCTCCTGCGGTCCCCAAGGATGCCCCAGCTAATACAGGGCGCTTTCTTCCCACCCAGGAGACTGGGGTCTGGTGCACCCCGATCTGCTGGCTGCACCCAGACGCGGCCACTTCCTGAAGACATCCGGACACTTCCTGGAGGACACGATGTGCCCCCAGCCCCAAACCCCCAAACCCAGGGGCCTGCACCTGCTCAGCTGGCTGTGCTTAGAACGACCCCCCACCAGGCCCACCGTCCTGCAGCAGGGATGCATCTGGGGGACGGGGGTGGGGCACCGAGCCGCCCTTCCCTCCTCCCCCCATCCCAGCCTGGGGAGCATCTGATTGTGGGGTGTCTTCCCGCACGTTGGATTCATTCATTCACCCTCGCTCCTGGGGGGCCCGCGCGTGTCCCACCCTCGCGTGGGGTGACCGAGGAGCCTGGAGCCCGCGTCTCTGCGCCCCCTGTTTGCAGTGCGGCGGTGACCTTGGCTGTGGGCGCGGGTCCCCCGGGAGGCCGGGGCGGAGCGCGGCGCCCGGCGGGCGGGGAACGGGCGGGGACGGCGCGGGGGGCGGCGGCGGCGCCCGAGCGGACACGGAGCCGGCGGCAGCCGCAGGACGCGCGCCCAGGTAGGCGGCGGGGAGCGAGGGACGGGGGGGGGGTCTCCCCTGCTTTGTCCCACCAGCCCCCTCCCTCCGAGGACAGCGCCCGCCCCGCTGGGCCAACGCTGGGCCCCCCACGCCCAGGGCGCGCCCCACCCCCACCGCGCCCCCTTTTAGTGCCCGCACCTCCCCCAGCGTGGACCCCCGGGGCGCCCCCGCCGCCTATCTCTGGTCCCTCCCCACGCTCAGAGCCCCACTTGAGCCATGAGGCAGACCCCTGCTGGTCCCCCCTTTAGAGCTGCTTTCTTTCCCTTGGGTGCCCCGAACCGCGTCCTTTCCAACAAACCTCCTTAGGTATCATCACCCCGCCCCGTCAGAGGCCCCCCACAGTTTGTAGTCCGGCTGTCTGAGGGGCTCCCTTTGCTTCCCCCCGAGTCTGGGCCTGCCTTTCTGGAGGTCATTTCATCCTCCTTGGGCCCAGGGCAGGGCAGCAGATGAGGTGGACAGAGTGGGGAGTACACCCCCCCTACCCCCCAGGACTAAGCATCTACCATGCACCCATTGAAAACCTGCTATGTACCCCCAGTTCTCCCTCCCCCACCCATTCCTGCAGGAGGCAGCTAGCCTGGATTTGGGGGATCATTGAGCGGGGGTCCCCTTCCCTGCAGCATCTCTGGAGGACACCCTGCCAACAAGGAGTGTCTGTTCCCAGAGCATGGCAGGACTTGGGGGCAGAAAGGGCAGCTCCCATATACCTCCTGTGTCCAGGCTGGAAGTGGGGTACTTCCTGGGGGAGAGTCTTTTAGGGGTGCCCAACCTGGAGAGGGCCCCTCTCCCATGTCCCGTCCCCCCCCCCAAGCTAAGAGCAGCCCAAAATATTCCCCACCAGTCAAAAGTCAAGAGTCTGGAAGCTTTTACTTCAAGCTCCAGAAGTTTCCAGGGGCCATGTAGGGTGGAAGCGATTGCCCTGATTTTTTTTCTGACAGACACTGGACCCCTCACTGCAGAACAAACCCCCCAGCCCTGCTCCCCAATATCTTAGTAGTCAGAGGATTCATGTGTGCATTGGGGCTTGTGAAGGGTTGCCAGGATCAGGCTGCATAGTGGGGAAATGGGGGGCACTGGTTGAGTGGCACTCAGCACCAGGGCCTGGAGAGGACCAAGCTTGCAAGTGGAGGGAGAGAAGTCAGTCACCCCCTTTTTGTTCCAAGTAGGAAGCCTTTCCCCATCTCTGCAGATTCAGAAATCTCTCTTAGCTCCCAACAGTGTCTAATATCTCTGAGCAGAGGAGAGGGGCCAGGCCCTAAGTGGGACCCTTTTGCAGAGGCTTCTGTTTGCACAGACCCCAACCCTGGGCCAGGGAGTGGGGTGGGCACCCCAACCCAGGGTCTAGGCGGTGAGATGCTGGAATAAGCTTTGGAGCCAGGATGGTACCTGCAGAGTCAGCATCATGATTTGCAAATTGGGCTTCTTCGACCTCCTGCCTCAGCATCATCCGTCCTGGCTTCTGGGACCAGCAGGAGGAGGAGGAGGAAAGAGGCTTGACTCTGCATGTTCCTGGGTGCCTGGGTCTCTGCAAACTGTGTGTGTGTGTGTGTGTGTGTGTGTGTGTGTGTGTGTGTGTGTGTGTGTGGACCACAACCAGCAATGCTCAGGGCTTACTCCTGGCTCTGTCTGTGCTCAGGGATCACTCCTGGTAATGCTCATATTGGAATGGAATGCCAGGGATCAAACCCAGGTCCGCCGTGTGCAAGACAAATGTCCTCTTGTCTTCTCTATGGCCCCAGTCTCCTGCAAACTGCACCACCTGGATTTGCGGGGGGGGGGTGGTGCATATTCCAAGAGGTTTAATATTGTGGGTTATGGGTGGACTCTGATTTCCCAGAGAAAGAGCTAGAGGAGACAGACACCAGGCTTGCCCAGACCCAAGAGCTGTGCTGGAGGTAACCAGGAGGAGCCTGTGGGTACAAAGAGATGACAGATCTGGTGCATGTCTTTTGGGGTACCTGGAGAGGAGGTGAAGGAGTTAAGTGTCTTCTATCTCTGGCATCTTGCAGCCCAGAGCCTCCAGATTTTGTCCGGGAGTGGGGGTGGAGGTGGAAGAAGCAGCCACGGGACCAGGCTGAATCACACACTCAGCACCTTCAGCAGAAAGGTCCTGGCAAGGGGGCCCTGGAACCATAGCCCAGCGGAAAGGACGCTTGCCCTACACGCAGCTGACCTGGGTTCGATCCCCAGCATCCCAGACGGTCATCTCCAGGAGTTGATCCCTGAGTGCAGAGCCAGGAGTCAACCTTGAGCATCGCCAGGTGTGACCAGCCAACTCCCTACCCCAAGCAAAATAACCAGAAAGGTTCTATCTCGTCTCGGGGACCTTGTGACAACCCCCCCTCTCTGTCCAGGCTCGCTCCGGGGGTCCCTGTGGCCGGCGCCGGCCCGCCCGTTTGCAAGATGCCCGAGCAGAGCAACGACTACCGCGTGGTGGTGTTCGGGGCCGGCGGCGTGGGGAAGAGCTCGCTGGTGCTGCGCTTCGTGAAGGGCACCTTCCGGGACACCTACATCCCCACCATCGAGGACACCTACCGGCAGGTGATCAGCTGCGACAAGAGCGTGTGCACGCTGCAGATCACCGACACCACGGGCAGCCACCAGTTCCCGGCCATGCAGCGGCTGTCCATCTCCAAGGGCCACGCCTTCATCCTGGTCTTCTCCGTCACCAGCAAGCAGTCGCTGGAGGAGCTGGGGCCCATCTACCGCCTCATCGTGCAGATCAAGGGCAGCGTGGACGACATCCCCGTCATGCTGGTGGGCAACAAGTGCGACGAGACGCAGCGCGAGGTGGACGCACGCGAGGCGCAGGCCGTGGCGCAGGAGTGGAAGTGCGCCTTCATGGAGACGTCGGCCAAGATGAACTACAACGTCAAGGAGCTCTTCCAGCAGCTGCTCACGCTCGAGACGCGCCGCCACATGAGCCTCAGCATCGACGGCAAGCACGCGGGCGCGCAGAAGAGGACAGAGCGACTCAGGGGCAAATGCGTGCTCATGTGAGGCGGCCCCGCCCCTCCGCCCGGGCCCCGCCCACCGGTCAGGGCCCCGCCCCGGCTCCTCCCTGACCACGCTCCTCTGCCCGGGGCCCCGCCCCGGCTCCTCCCAAGCCACGCCCCTCCACACAGGGCTCCGCCTCTGGCTCCTCCCTGACCACGCCCCTTCGCCAAGGGCCCGGCTCTGGCTCTTCCCCTGACCACGCCCCTCCACCGAGGGTTCCGCCCTTGACTCCTCCCCGGCCAGGCTCCTCCCCTGGTCCCGCCCATGGCTCCTCCCTGACCACGCCCCTCCACCCAGGGCCCCTCTGGCTCTTCCCATGACCATGCCCCTCTGCCTCTGACTCTTCCCTCCTCCCCGCCACGCTTCTCCACCCAAGGTCCGCCCCTGGCTCCTCCCCTGGCCAAACCCCTCCACCCAAGGCTCTGCCCCCTGCTCTCCTTGCTCCTCCCCTCAACCCAAGGCTTCTCCCCAGAGTTTTGCCCTTCCCCTTCTCCAGGCTCCTCCCCTCCCTCTAGGGCTCTTTACACAGGGTTCTGCCACACCCCATCCTCAGGCTCCTCCCCTCCACCTAGGGATCCTCCCCACCCAGTGATCTTCCCCCAAGATTTTGCCCTGCCCCTTCTCCAGGCTCCTCCCCTTCTCCAGCACTCCTCCCCTTCTCCTCTCTCCTCCCTCCTCCTTTTCCTCCTCCATCCTCTACTCCTTCTTCCCTTCTCTTTCCTCCCTCTGTTTTAGTCCCCTCCTTCTGCCCCCCCCAGACTCTTCTCTTTCCTCTTCTTCACCTTCCTCCCTCTTCTCCTTTACCTTTCTCCCTCCTCTTTCTTCTTCCTCCTGAAGGTTCCTCCTCTTCCCCCCACCTGCCCTTCCTCCTTCTCTCCTCCTCCATCTTCTATCTTCTCTCCTCTTCCCTCTCTCATCTCCAATCCCACCTCTCTCCCAGGGAAACTAAGGCCCGGGGAGTCCACGGCAGGCCTGAGGCTCCCTGTAGTCTCTCTGCTCCCCGCCCACCCTCTATCCTGCCTGTATAGCCACCCCAAAGCTAGATACTGGGGGGTGCAGAGCTGACCAGAGAAGCCGCTAGCCCCTCAGGCCAGAGGATACAGGGTTCAACCCAGCTCTGAGGCGCCAAAGACCCCCACCATATATATTTTCACCTGGGGAGCCCCAGCCAGACCTGAGCCTCCACATTAGATCACTGTGACCTGCTGGGGGGTTCAAATGCAGGTGTGGTTCTCCCCACGCAGTGTCTCTCCACCTCTTCTGACCACAGGCCTCTTACCCCAGGGCCCCACTATTCCCCTGCTTGCCCTTTGTTCATAGTTTTGGGGGTGCTCACGGGTGGGCCTCAGGCAATAACCACAGGGCCTGCAACTGCCCTCGAAGGGCCCAAACCCCACTGGGCTTGGGGACCCTGGACTGGCCTAAAGCCGCTGCACAACTCTGGGGACCCACCAGCTCCCAAGTTGGGGTGGCACCTCCTCCCCACCCACTGGACACCAGCTCCCCCAGACTCAGAGACTGACAGTTGTTCATGGAGCCCTGGGCTGGGGGCTGGGAGGAAGGGAGGTGCCTGGAGCCTTTTGGGGGAGGTAACTGGAGCCACTCACTGGCCCTGAATGTGGGGGTCTCAGGGCAGAGGACCCCCAGCTTGTGTCCCCCTTAACCCCACTGCCCTTCAATGCTCTGCTAATGGGGGGACACATGGGGACCAGCTGAGTCACGGCAGAAATGAAGAGGGCGACTAGGGGTCGAAGGCCTCATGTATGCATCTGTGTGTGCATATGTGTGTTCGTGTGTATCTGTGGGTGTACCTGCATGTGTGTCTGTGTGTGTGTGTGTTTGAGTCTGCAGCATGATGGGTAGATGATAAGAACTATGTGTGATCTGGTGCCTGAGTAACAGTACAGTGGTTAAGGCACTTGGCCTAACCCAGGTTCAATCCCCAGGACCCTAAGGTGCCCCGAGCACTATCAGGAGTGATCCCTGAGCACAGAGCCAGGAATAACCCTGAGCACTGCCAGGTGTGGCCTCCAAAATAGAGAGTGTTTATGTCATAAGTATCATATGTGTGCAAGTGTGTACATATGCCATGACGGGTGACGGCAGTGTCTGAGTGTGTTTGTGTGTGTGTGTCCTTGGGCTCCTGTGACCGCTGGTCTAGCTGCAGTCACGAGGCCCTTCCTATTGCAAGCTCTGACCCAGCCCTCTGTGTGCATGTGGGGGGCTGGGACGAGGCATCACACACTCACCCTGTCTCAGCCCCTTGAGGGGCTGCAGGAACAGACACACCCTGGACCCTTTTTTCAGGGTCTCCTGAGGGAACACCAAGCAGCTGGCGCTGAGCCGAGGCCTGGGAACACTCACAGCTGCTTTGGGGGGCTGCCCTCTGCTCCCCACACTAGCCACGTCAGCCAGTATGTATGCATGTGTGTCTGTGAGTTGTGTCTCTGTCTGTGTATGCAACATGTTTTCCTGTATGTCTGTGTTTTTGTGTGAGTACATGTCTGTATGTACATGAGTGTATGTCTGTGTCTGTGTGTATCTGGAGGAGGTTAACCAGCTGGGGTGTGGAAGCCAAGCTGAGCCTGGGATCCAGGCCCCCCAACTGGGGTACACCCACCCCTGGGAGGGTTCTGAGAGGGTGGGGGGGGTCCGCAGCCTTTTCTCAGGGAAACACCCTGATAGCACAATCGCCCTGGGGCCCGTCTCCTGCCCCTCACACGGGGAAATAGGGTTTTGGATGGTGGTGGGCCCGTTCGTCCTGCCTACAACACCCTGGTTCTGGGGACCCGCCAGATCATGCTTGCTGTGCCCACCCCACCCCACCCCTGCGCATGTGGGTGTCCCTGCCCCCCCCCGGGGGGGGCTCAGTTGCATTGACTCTAGAAATAGTCCTTCCTGCAATAAAGACTTGGGTCCTCACCAGCACCCCTGTGTCTTCTTTGGGGTCGGGGAATGTCTGTGAAGAAGGAAGAGGAAGAAGTTAGTGGGAGGAGGGAGGAAGAGGTGAGGAAGTGAACGGGGTGAGGATAGAAAAGGAGAAAGGAAAGGAGGGATGGGATAAGGGGGAATGAATTGACTGGGGAAGAGAGAAGAGGGGAATGATAAAGCTCGCAGGCCCTTCTAAGCATAGATTCTGGGTGAATTGGTGGTTTCTGCACGATTCACGGGAGGATGGAGTAGGGGTGTCTCAGGGGAATCCCTGAGGGGCTCCTCCTCTCACTATCTCCACCCAATGGGAGTCCTCCTTCCATCTAGCCAGTGGCCCTGGTGTGGCAGGAGTTCCTTAAGGCCAGGAGGCCCCGTAGGTCATGCACCCTTCACCCTCCACCTGCTATGACCCTGCCCTCTTGAACCTCTTCACTCCGATAGCTGGAAACCTAGGGCGACCACCCTTGGAACTGAATCCATCATCTAAGAAGAGGAAGAGGTGCAAAGATGTGGCAAGGAAGAGGTGTCTTTCTCCTGGAATGAGCATGGAGCCCATTGTTCAGCCTAGGAGGAGATGGAGCCAGTGGAAGTCTCAGGGAATACTGCGTGGAGGAGAGGGCAGGAAAGAGTCAGAAATAGCAGGCTTGTGGCAGGGCGGTGGCGCTAGAGGTAAGGTGCCTGCCTTGCCTGCGCTAGCCTTGGATGGACCTTGGTTCTATCCCCCGGTGTTCCATATGGTCCCCCAAGCCAGGAGCGACTTCTGAGCGCATAGCCAGGAGTAACCCCTGAGCGTCACTGGCTGTGGCCCAAAAACCAAAAAAAGAAAAAAAAGAAAGAAAGAAACAAATGGTAGGCCTAGGATAATTTGCACTATTGGTAACAAAGTCCAACTTTGGGGTCAGAGAGATAGCATAGCCTTGCACACCTCCAATAGAGGACAGACCCAGGTTTGAATTCCGGCATCTCATATGGTTCCTTGAGCCTGTCAGGAGCAACTTCTGAACTCAGAGCCAGGAGTAATCCCTGAGCAATGCTGGGTATGGCCCAAAAAACAAAAAACAAAAAAAACCCACAAAACAACAAAGTCTACCTTTGAGGGGGCCTAGGAACATTCCAGCACATCCTAGGCCACCACCACCCCTGCCCTGTTGGGTCTTTAATTTTTTGTTTTGTTTTGTTTTGTTTTGTTGGACCAAACTCAGCTGTGCTCAGGGATGTCTCCTGGCTCTGAGCTTAGAAATTACTCCTGGCAGGCTCAGGGAACCATGTGGGATGCTGGGGTTCGGATGGTTCGCTAATGCTGGGAATCAAATCTACGTCAGCTCTATGCAAGCACCCTACCTGCTCAAGCTCCAGAGGTTACAATTTTATTTGTTTGTTTATTTATTTATGTTTTATTTTTGGGGCCACATCCTCTGAGCATTACTCCTAGATCTGCACTCAGAAATCTCTCCTAGCAGGCTCAGGGGACCATGTGGGATGCTGAGGATCAAACCCAGGTCCATCCCAGGTTGACCATATGCAAGACAAATGCTCTACCACTATACTAACACTCTGGCCCCTGAGGTTGCAAATTTATAAGCTGGGATAAAGGCTAGGGGTGAGGAGGTCCAACCTAGGGCATATAACTTAGGAGAGCTTGACAGGAACATTTAGCCAAAGGAGCCCTAACATTCCAACACAATGTTCTTCCCTTTTGTTTTGGGCTATACTGATGGTGCTCAGGGTTACTCTTGCCTCTGCACCAGGGACCACTTCTGGTGGGTTCAGGGTACCATGTGGTGTGCTGGGGATCAAATTCAGATGGGCCACATGCAAGGTAAATGCCCTTACTGTTGTACTATTGCTCCGGCCTACAGAACAATATTAAAACACAGAACAATATTAAAACACAGAAGTACATTGAAAATGTACCTCATTATATCTGCTTTTGCTTTTCTTGGGCAGCCCTGTCAGCCAACCCACCAGCTGTTAAGCAGTTTACAAGTAAATGTAATTTTTTGTTGTTGTGGGGTTTTGGTTTTTTTTTATATTTTATATTACATTTT
This sequence comes from Suncus etruscus, assembly GCF_024139225.1. Taxonomy (NCBI): domain Eukaryota; kingdom Metazoa; phylum Chordata; class Mammalia; order Eulipotyphla; family Soricidae; genus Suncus; species Suncus etruscus. The sequence continues at coordinate 84,026,051 of NC_064862.1, read as the reverse complement.
GTTTAAAGTCCTATGAATGTATATGTGTGATTAAAATGGCTTTTTCTGTTTGAAAAAATAAATAAATAAAAACCATTACCAAAAAAAAAAAAACCACAGAAGTCAACAAGCCCCAAATATTCATATTTGCCTTGCACGTGGCCAACCGGGATAGACTGGGGTTTGATTCCTGACATCGCATATAGTCCCCCGAACCCGCCAGGAGCGATTTCTAAGCACAGAGCCAGAAGTAACCCCTGAGTGCTGCTGAGTGTGGCTCAAAACAAAAACAAAACAGTACAAAACAAAAAAGAATCAGAACTGCTTCTTGAAACTTGAACGTGGTATTTATCCTCATTTGTGAACCATGGAGCCTCCTGAAAGCTTGCTGTACATTCATTTTTTAATATTTTAAATGTTATATGAAGGGTCAGAGAGATAGTACAATGGTTAGGGCATTTACTTGGGACAAGATCGACCTGGGGGGCCGGAGAGATAGCATGGAGGTAAGGCATTTACCTTTCATGCAGAAGGTCATCGGTTCGAATCTCAGCGTCCCATATGGTCCCCCGTGCATGCCAGGAGCAATTTCTGAGCATGGAGCCAGGAAAAACCCCTGAGCATTGCCGGGTGTGACCCAAAAACCACAAAAAAAAAAAAAAAAAAAAAAAAAAAAAAAAAGATCGACCTGGGTTCAAACATGCATCTCATATAGTCCCCAGATCACTGCAGGAGTGATTCCCGAGTGCAGAGACCGGAGTAACCCCTGAACATAACCAGGTGATGCCCCTAAAACAAGGGGAAAAATGCATGAATATATATATATATATATATATATATATATATATATATGTATGTATGTATATATATTATTTTTCATTAAATAAGTTTGGGGTTTTCTTAGGAGGGTGAATTAAAAAAAATAATTTCCCAGGAGCTCTAGGGAGCCCTTTGGCAGCCTAAAACCTCAAATTAAATACTACCCAAGTTCACAACGAGAGTCAGAGCCCCTCTGGGCGCTGCTTAGTAGATTCTTCCCTCAGGCACACCAAATGCTTCTGAAGATCACCAGAGCAGTTTATTAAAAATATACCTTCAAGGTGCGTCCAGTTTCTGTTCAAGATTCTGGATCATTCCATCTGGGTATTTTTTTCTCTCCCCCCTTTTTCTCTCCTCCTCCCTCCCCCACTCCCATTCCCCCCAAACACACACACACACACACACACACACACACACACACACACACACACACACGGCCCAATCTGCATTTTATCATCTGTAGGCCTAGGAAGGAGGAGGTTGAAAAATCCTAAAAATCAGAAGCCAGGCACACACACACACACACACACACACACACACACACACACACACACACACACACACGGCCCAATCTGCATTTTATCATCTGTAGGCCTAGGAAGGAGGAGGTTGAAAAATCCTAAAAATCAGAAGCCAGGTTTGAATTTACACTCTGAAGCTCGGCTTCAGGCATTGTACAATGAGGAAATACCTTTTTTTCTCCTCCCAGAGTCAAAAAGTCAAAAAGGGGCCATCGGAGGGCTGTGGCGTTATTGTCCTGCAGATCCAAAGAACCACGGGGAGAGAACATTTTCCCTTCCACCGCAAGCCCGCAATCAAATCCCTGGAAATAAACATTCGGGATTTGAACCCGTGTTCCCTACCCGGGATTCGAACTCTGGACACTTTTTCCGGCCTGCCAGACGTCACAAGTCACCTTTGCAAACCGCCGCCTGGTCCAACACAGCGTGCTGATTTACATATTGCTACGGCCCCACCTCCCCGGTTCCTACTCCATTCCTGAGTGGTCAGCGACGCTGTCGCTCACAGCCCTCCCTTCCAGCCCCGCCCTCTCCCACAGCCCCGCCCCGCTCTGCGAGGCGCAGCCTACCCCGCTGCCTGCCCAGCGCCCCGCCTACGCCCCGGCCTCCCTCTACCAGGGCCCACGATTGGTCGATCCTAGGCCTAAGACCCGCCCTCAGGGAAGCTCCACCCCTTGAAGGCCCCGCCCCCGCGGGGGAGACAGCGGCTCGCGCGCCCGGCAGCGGGTTCGGCTGCGCGGCGGGACTGAGACGGCCACGGCGGCCCGAGCGCAGGTAAGACTCGTGGGGTGCGATTGTAGTGGTCGGACATGTCGAGCCCGAGAGGTGTCGGGGTCCACTAGAGAGGGTTTCGGATTCAGGGATCCAGGCTGCAATGAAGGGAAGGGTCGGGGTGCACTGGGAGGGGGCTGCAGTGGAGCTTCAGAGTCTGCTAGGATGGGGCCTGGGAGTTGGGGTTCAGGGCAGCGTGCTTGAGGGGCTAGAGTTGAGGATCGAGGCTGGGGGGTGGAGGTGTAGGACCTGGGCTTGGGTCGAGGTCAGCGGGGGAGGGGCGGGACACCCCCAAATCTGCAGTAGGGGGCAGAGGTTATTTGGGAAGGCCAGGATCATTAATCTGGAGTTTGGGGGTTCTGCACGGGCTGGGGTCAGGGGGACTGGAGTGCAGCAGGGGTGCAGGTTAGCTGGACAGGAGACCTGGCTGAAGTGCTGGGTGGAGGTCATAGGGTGGGAAAGTGGGAAAGGTGGTGGTGGAAAGCGGGGATCAGAGTTCACAGTTGGGCTGAGCTCAACGGAGTGGGGGGTCAGATTTTGGGGGAATAGAACAGACATTGAGAACCCCACTCAGGCTGAAGGAGCCAAGTTTGGGGTGTATGGGGGTTAGACCTCATCAGCAAATGTGTAGGAAGGATGTGGGACACTTGGGGTGATGGGTCAGGGAGGAGAAAGTTGGGATGTGATGGAAACAGGGATGAAAATTGGACCCCCAGACAGAGGTTTTGAAGGAGGTTGAATTTGTGGAAGGTTGGGGGGCTCTAGAAGGGAAGGATTTGAGATTTTGGAGGGGACTTGTCTTTAAGAGGTGATCCTTAGGCATTGGGCAGAAAATCCTAGAATCTTAAGAAAGGGGTTCTGCTTCCGTTCCAGATCTGCTCCAGGAGTTGGGGTGCCAAGGAGGGTGACTGGGGAGGCAGCTGGGATCCAGGCAGGACGACTACATTGGGGGGGGGGCATATTTGAGCCACATCTGGCAATGCTCAAGGCTGACTCCTGGCTCTGCTTTCAGGAATTACTCCTGGCAGTGTAGGAGGGACCTTATGGGATGCTGGTCCTCGAACCCGGGTTGGCCACGTGCAAGGCCAGGGCCCTCCCTACTAGGCTGGCACGCTCTTTCTCTCTTTCTCTGGTCCCAGGGCTCAGAGCTGTGGTTTTTTTCGAGGGGAGAATTTGGGCTGGAGAAGGAGGCACCCATGTGGGTGTTTAGGGGGCTGGTGCTGTTGAGGGGTGTGGGTGGCGCTCGTTCTCCCGGAGATGGGGGGGTTGCTAGGGGCTGCGAGGGTGGGCGGGAGAAGACGAACCTTGATGAGCAGCCGTGGGAGCCAGCTCGCTTTTGGGGGGAGGCTCCTCCATGTGGGAAGGAGGAGGGGCCGAGGCCAAGTTCATTTTCTCCAATGCCACTTGGGTTCTGGATCTGCTCTTTTGGTTTGTATTTTGGGGGCCATATCCAGCGGTGCTCAGGAATTACTCTTGGAGGTGCTTGGGGAATTCTATAGGGGTGCTGGAGATCGAGCTGCAGTGTGCAAGGCAAACACTCTCCCCGCTGAACTTTTTTTTGCGGGTGGCACACCTGGTGACGCTCAGGGGTTAACTCCCGGCTATGAGCTCAGAAATCGTTCCTGGCTTGGGAGACCATATGGGACACTGGGGGATCGAACCGCGGTCCGTCCTAGGTTAGCGCATGCAAGGCAAACACCCTACCGCTTGCACCACCGCTCTGCGTCCCCGTCCCCCCGAATTTTTGCTCTGGCCCTGGGCTCTGGCTCTGGATGGAGCCTCTGTTTCTTTCTCACTCCAAGGACTCTCAGGGCCTCCCCAGATCTCTGTGTCATTCCCTTGCTCCCCATAAAGTAATGAACCCTATGAATCCCCATTGAATCAGAAAAGGGACATGTGTCCACGTGCTGCCGACTGCAAGCAGCCCTGTTGGTTTGACTGACTTCATAGGTTCATTCATGATCTTGGTCTGAAGCCATGATCGTGATCTTGGCTTTGATTTGGTCTTCCTGGGGTGGCCATGATAAGGGTGTTGGAGGAATCAAGCTGGGAGAGCTGGAGAGGACAGCAGGGAGGGCAAGTGTCCAACTCAGATTCAATCCCTGGTCCCTTGAGTATTGCCAGGAGTGATCCCTGGGCACAAAGTTAGGAATCTGTTCTGAGCACCACTGAATGTCCTCCCCACCCCCCAAAAAAGTGAGGGGATAAAAAAAGATGCAAAAAGCAACGAATCTTTCCAGGTAGAGAGGGGCGTTTGCCTTGCACACAGCTGATCCAGTACGGATAGTGGTTCGAATCCCGGCATCCCATATGGTCCCCCGAGCCTGCCAGGAGCGATTCTGAGCGCAGAGCACCCCTGAGTGCCACTGGGTGTGGGCCAAAAGCCAAAAGCCATAAACCAAAAAAACAAATAGGGAAGTTGGAAGATTTGTCCCAGAAGCAAAAAAGTACATGGGGCTTCATGATGTGGATGGATCCAATGGGGCCACTCAACAGGAGCCCCCCAAAAGGACCCCTGGTCTAGGGTTATTTACCTTTGATATGTGAGAGTCCTCTGGACACACTTTGCTTGGTCCCTCTCAACTACCAACCTCCAGATCTGACTGTCTCCTCTCTGGGTATTGTACAGCCCTGGGTCCCGGGGGTCCCCATTCAGTGCCCCCATTCAGTAATACCAGGACACCCCAGTCTTGCCTTATGCCCCCGGGATGTGGAATGACTCAAATCAGACCTTCCCCTACTCCCATTTTATTTTATTTATATATTTTGATTTGGGGTCAACACCCAGCAGTACTGAGGGGTTCTTTCAGGCTCTTCATTCGGGGATCATTCCTAATGAGCTCAGGGGACCTTATAGGGTACTGAGGATTGAACCTAGTTCAACTAGGGCGGTACTAGGGCAGCGCCCTCCCCCTTCCTTCCTCCCGGCTGTAATAGCTCTCCAGTCCCTGAGGCTTTGTTTTTAGATCATTGATTTTCTTCTTTTTGAAAGTGAAAATTACTGGGCACTGGGGTGACGGCTCTCTGGACTAAGTGCAGATTTTTGTTTGTTTATTTGCTTTTAGTTGGGGGAAGGCCATTCTCCACAGTGCTCAGGGCTGACTCCTGGCTCTGCACTCAGATTTCACTCCTGGCAGGGCTCAGGGTTGCCAGGGATTAAACCTGGGTCAGGTGCTTGCAAATCAAGTGCCTTAACCTCTGTACTTATCTCTTGTTGTAATTATTATTATATTTTTGGACACAACTTCCAGTGCTCAAAGGCTACTCCTGATTCTGTTCTCCAGAGGTGCTCCTGATAGTACTCGGGGAACCTCATGAGATACTGGGGAGCAAACCCCCATTGGCCAGCATGTAGATAGATCCAATGCCTTCCCCCTTGTCCTATCTCTTCAGCCTTGAGTACATATTTTGCTTGTGATCTCTGAGCACAGAGCCACGAGCCATGAGCCATGAGCCACAAGCCACAATAAGATTCCCCAAATCTCATCCTAAAAGATATTTTTGTTTTTATTTGTTTGCTTCTGGGTCACACCTGGCAGCAGTCAGGGGTTACTCCTGGCTCTATCTATGCTCAGAAATTGCTCATGGCAGGCTCAGGGGACCATAGGGATGTCAGGATTCGAACCACTGTCCTTCTGCATGCAAGGCAAACACACTACCTTCATGCTATCACTCTGGCCCGAGATTTTTGTTTTTAATTTATTCTGATGGTTTATTATTATTTTGGTTTTGGGGCCACATCCAGAGTGCTCAGGGCTGACTCCTGACTCTGCACTCAAGAATCACTACTGACACGGCTCAGGAGAACCTGTGGGGTTCTGAGAATTGAACCTGGGTTGGCTGTATGCAAGGACAGCACCTTTCCCATTATTGCTTTAGCCCTATTAATAGTTGTTTTTAATTGGGGCCACCAGGACCAAACCAGGCAGTGCAGAGGGTGGACATGTGGTTCTGGGGATCAAACTTGGGGCCTCACACATGTGTGCTTCAACCTGTGAGCCACCTCCCCGACCGACCTGCCTCCCATTTTCACCTCAAGCATATTTCTTAGATGCTTGACTTACCCCAGTTTATTGCATTTTCACACACACACACACACACACACACACACACACACACACACACACACACACACACACACACACACACCCCACTCACACATTGGACCTGATTTACAATCTCTTAGAATTTCCAGGTTTTGTTTCACACCTCTCGGGGTGTCTGAGCTCTCCTGTGGGGTGGTCACACACTTTGAATGGAGGTTTCTCTCCCTTCGGGGATCTGGATTGTGGAACCTGCTCCTTTTGTCGTTGTTTCTTCCAGTTCAAGGTGTTATCACAAGTTTTCTCATTTGTATCCGAAAACAAAGCAAAGCCCTTGTACGTAGAACTGGATTTACTAGGGCTGTTCAGACCTTGAAGGGCTCAAGTCTTTTCTTGCACTGGGCCTCTGGGTGACTTTGGAACTTTCTAGAACATTCTAGAGAGTACCAGGAGTAAAACAGTGAAAACCTTTGTTTCTGTTGGCTGGTAATTGGCTGGATCTTTGTGCAGGTTTGTCATGCAATAATACCCTCTGGGGGCCTCCTTCTGGGCTGCAACCCTGGCCTGTCTCTTTCACCCCACATCTTGGGGACACCTTGGCTCTTTTGTACCACAGCAAGTCTGGAGTAATCCCAGATCTGCAGTAGCCTCAGCTGGAGGAATTGTTTGTGTAAAGCAGGTAGATTTGACTGAAGAGAATAGTGGGGAAGAGTGTTTGCCTGGGTACAAACCTGAGTTTGATCCCTGGCATCCCATATGGTTCCCCGATCATTGCCAGGAATGACTTCTGAGTGCAGAGTCAAAAGTGATCTCTGCACTGCCAGGTATGGCCCACAAATAAAAAAAAAGAAGGTATATTTGGGGGTCCACTGAGTACTTTGTTTACTGGAAAGGGCCTGTAGGTAGCTGAGTCTAGGAACTAAGTTCACCCAGGGGGAACTGGCCTGCTGACCACTGTCACTGCTATCTCATCCACCCTCTAAAGAACAGATCTGGGTTCTGTAAAATATCCCCTCACCCTGTCCCCTAATACACATACAGGATACACATACAGGATTCAGGGATTTCCCTAACAAACACATGCCCACACACTTAAACTATTAATCACACACACACACACACACACACACACACACACACACACACACACACACACACACACACACACACAGTTCCATCTTGCCTTTTTCCACTCAAAGACCTCTTTTCCCTCTTAGCTCTGCTCTTTGGTCCCTTTATGGAGGAATGGGGGTGGTGATTTTTCTGCCTGGTAGCAGGCAGGTTGTGTTCTGCCCTGTTCTAGACCCTTCCATTGCCCCAGCCTCTTTCCCATCTCGGCTCTCCCTTCCTCCTTGTGTGTGGGCCTTTCCACTGATGGTGTATCTTTGACAGTGACTGGCCTTGGACCCTGGGCTCCAGACAGGTTGGGCCAGTACTCTTCCATGAGTCCCCTCGAAGTCTCTGACCTGGCCCTGGTCCATTTCCACCCCATAACCCCACCCCAGAGTGCTGCTGCTCGCCCTCAATGCCCTACATGTGGCCATCAGTGGGTGGCCATCTCCCCATGGCCTGCACAACACCCCTCACTCTCAGACCCTTTCCCAAGCTGTGGAACCCCCCCCCACCTGCACCTGGGGTGTGCCCAGGTCCCATATGCACCTTCCTTGCAAGTGCCAGCTGCCTTCTTCCCTGGAAGAGGGGGGGCACCCTTTGTCCCTGCCCACCATGAACCCCCAAATCCACTCACTGCTGTGAGGTTCCCTGGACCTCCTGACACCTTCACCAGCTACAGGATCTCGGGGGGCGCCTGCCCCTTCCTGGCTGACCTTCATGTAGGCAGCAGAACCCCTTCCCCTGTGCCCGCCAGCTGGCCAGGTCTGGCTAGGGGGATGCCCACTTTGCTTCCTTCCTGATCCCCTTCCCTCCTTCCTCTCCCACAGAGGCCGCCTCTGTGCCCGTCTGAGCATGTGCCCAGTGTCCCAGCTGCCATGTGAAAGAGATGTTTGTGTGCTGTCCAGAGGTGCCAGCGGGTGGTCTGTGTGTTCCAGGGGTCCCAGGTGCAGGGTCAGCTTCTGTGTCTTTCTGGAGGTGGGTGAGTTGGGAATTGCTGGCCCCTTCATTCCCAGGGTGGCCCCAGATACCATAGTGTCAGTTCCACTCCCAGAGCAGTCAGTCTGGGGGGGGGGTTTGTCATTCTTATCCTGGGCACTAGTAGAAGTTGGTTGGCATCCAACCCCCTCCTTATTCAGTATGGCAGCCCCAGAGTTGTCTGTGGCTGAGACAAGGCAGCTCCTTCCAAGTGCTCCTACACATTCATTTTGGGGGAGGGGGGCTCACACTCGATTGTGCCCAGGGGTTACTCTTGGCTCTACATGCAGAGATCACTTCTAAAGGGGGGGGGTCCATATGTAATGGCGAGATCGAATCCTGGTTAGCTGCTTGCAAAGCAAGCGGCCTTCCTGCTGTGCTATAGCTCCGGACCCCCACTGGTCCGATTTTCAACCTTTGATTGTGTTTCTGCCCCTGCTGGGAGTTTTGTCCACTGGGGTCCCTCCCTGGGCTTCCACCCTATCCTCCCACAATTCCATCCATGCTCTGTATTGAGTCCCCAGCATGCGCATGCAGCCTCCTGGCCAGAGACCTCTCAGCAGGGGGCCCTCTATTATCCTCCCGCCTGTACCCCAGTTCTGACACACAGCAGCCCCATGTCATGGCCTGCCACCTCTGCTAGCTGCTCCCTGCAGGAACTGGAGCCCGAGTTTCTGTTCAGTTGTTTCCACTTTGATCTGGAAAGAGTCTCTAAAACCGCTTTTCTCTTTCACTCCAGAAAAGCACTTGCACAGCGGGGAGGGCGCTGGCCTTGCACGCAGCAGACCTGGATTTGATCCCCGGCACCCTAAGCACAGCCAGGAGTGATTTCTGAGCCAGGAATCAGCCCTGAACACCTCCAGATGTGGCCCCCCCCCAAAAAAAAATTCAAGGGACCAGAGCAGATAGGGCTCTTGCTTGCACACAGCTAGCCATGGTTTAATCCCAACTTTCTATAGGGTCCCGCAGCTGACCTGGGTTTGAGACCTGGCATTCTATATGGTTCCCTGAGCCTGCCAGGAGTGATTCATGAGTGCAGAGCCAGGAGTAAATGCCTGAGCACCACCAGGTGCAGGAAAATGGGAAACAAAATGGTGGGCCATATGCAGGATCTGGGGGTTGTTCCCCCATGTCTGAAGGAAAGGTACATGCGACTGACCTGGCTGGGTTCAATCCCCAACATTCCATACCCTGAGCACTGCTAGAAGTGATTCTGAGTGCAGTCAAGAATAACTGCTGTATGGGGCCGGAGAGATAGCACAGTGGTGTTTGCCTTCCAAGCAGCCGACCCAGGACCTAAGGTGGTTGATTCAAATCCCGGTGTCTCGTATGCCCCCCTGCCAGGAGCTATTTCTGAGCAGATAGCCAGGAGTAACCCCTGAGCACCGCTGGATGTGGCCCCAAAAAAAAAACTCCTGTGGGGCCAGAGCGGTAAGTCGTTTGTTTACCTTGCACTTGACCAACACAGAACTGACCCTGGTTTGAATCCTGGCATCTCATATGGTCCCCAAAACCTGCCAGGAGTAACTCCTAAGCACCACTGGGTGTGACCCAAAGAACAAACAAACAAACAAAAAAGAATAACTCTGGGGCCAGAGAGATGGCATGGAAGTAAGGCGTTTGCCTTTCATGCAGAAGGACGGTGGTTCGAATCCCAGCATCCCATATGGTCTCCTGAGCCTGCCAGAAGCGATTTCTGAGCGTAGATCCAGGAGGAACCCCTGAGCGCTGCCAGGTGTAACCCAAGAAACAAACAAACAAAGGAAAAAGAATAACTCCTGAATACCGCTAGATGTGAGACCCCCACCCCCAGATGGCTAACTGATCCTGGTTCTCTGCACAAGGCTGTTGCTCTCCCTGCTGTGCTGTCACTCCTGCACTTTTGCCCCTCACACTGTTTGAAATTGCTTTGGACGACCCATTCTGGGATTTGCCTTCGACAAGGTAATTAAACCGCTGTCTCTCCCATGTGCCTTGGCCTCATTAAGGCTAGTTGGTCCCTCCAGACAGCTCCTCCCTTGGAACACCCAGATTGAGGATCCAGCCCTGCGTGAGTGGGGACAAGGGGCATCCTCAACCCTGCTCAGGGAATTATGCAAACTCCCTGAACCCACCATCCATGCTGGGAGCCCCCTGTCCCTAAGTCCAAACCTTTCCAGCCATGGCCCAGTGACCCTTGAGTGCAGGATTATATCTTTTTGTTTGTTTGTTTTTGGATCACACCCAGCAGTGCTTAGGGGTTTCTCCTGGCTCTTCACTCAAATCGTTCCTTGCAGCTCGAGGGACCATATGGGATGCCAGGATTCAAACCAGGGTCCATCCTGTGTTGGCTGTGTGCAAGGCAAATGCCTTACCACTGTGCTATTGCTCTGGTCCCAGGATCTTGTTTTTCTGTTTGTTTGTTTGGGGTGCTCATACCCAGTGATATTCAGATTACTCCTGGCTCTGCACTCCTAGAGGTGCTTAGGGGACCAGAAATTGGGTGAAATAGGGTGCCAGAAATTGAACCCAGGTTGGCTGCATGCAAGTTTCCCGCAGGTTTCCTGACTCAGCTAGGGCATGACCATCCCTCCAAACATAGTGGCCCAGGTTGACACCCTGAGCAGCCAGGGGAAGAGGGGTGCATGCTCCCTCGAGCTTCTCTTTGCCGCTACCTGTGATGGCATCACGGATTTTCAGCAAAGGACCCCAGGCTTGACCAGGGCACACTCCCTTCCAACGGGGTCCTCCTGGACCTTTCTGGTGGGGCATGAGCAGTGACTTCTGGCTTCCTCCACCCACAAGAGATCCGCTGCTTTCCCATGTTTGACCCCTTCCCATTCACTCAGGAGCTCCCCCGACTTCACAGGGCAGCTGTTTTGCAGGCGTTTGGCATTCCCCAGTCCCAAGCGTGTATATGTGTGTGTTTGTGTGTGTGTGTGTGCGTGTGTATGTGTGTGTGTGTGTGTGTGTGTGTGTGTGTGTGTGTGTGTGTGTGTTTAAAAATCTATTCTGGTCTCAGTCAGAGGGGGAGGCGTTTTAACAGTTCCTTTTTAAGACAAGTAGGACAATGTATAGAATGAATGCACGCGTGCTTTTCTGAATCGTTTTTTCCCAGTGATATAAGAATGGAGTTTCATCACCCACTAGTGGGGTGGGGCAGTCGCCTGATGGTGTAGTAGGTACTGCTGAATGCTGGGTCCAGCATGCTCAATCGGGGTGCTCTGTGTTCCTTGACACCCACTGGTTGTTTTTGAGACCTGTTGCCCCCCCCATTTTAACTTTTTTTTTTTCGAGATCCTAGTTTTCTAACAGAACTGAGCTTTCGTGATAGCTAACATGTGCATATTTGTACGTTTCTGGTATATGTCAGATTTTTTTGTGGGGGGGGAGGGGGCCACCCCAGCAGTGTTTAGGGCTTACTCTTGTCTCTGTAAACACGATCACCACTCCTGGCCGGATTGGAGGAACCATCTGGGATGCAGGGGATTGAACCCAGGTCGGCCAGGTGCAAGGCAAGCATCTGACCACTCCTCCCAACTCACCAGCTCCAATGATTTTTATCCTTTTTTTTTTCTTTTTTTCTGTTTTTTGTTTTTTGGGTCACACCCGGTGATGCTCAGGGGTTACTCCTGGCTATACGTTCAGAAATCGCTCCTGGCTTAGGGGACTATATGGGATGGCAATCCATCCTAGGTTATCGTGTATAAGGCAGTCAGTCGCCCTACCACTTGTGCCACCGCTCCAGCCCAGATTTGTAGGTTTTGAAGGAAAGAATTTGGGAATTTGGGAAGGCCAAACACTGTGATTCAGCTCAGGTCAGCTTATTTCTGGTGGCAGATTTTGCGGGGCTGATCTTTTGGGTCTTCAGGAATGAACTTGTTCTCTAGGCTTTGTGGCCCTCTGTCATGTGGCAGTCCATTCTCAGCCCCAGGCCATTCTTTGACTCAACCTACTCCGCTGTGTGTGGCTTAAGTTCAGCTTCTTATTGGTTTTGGGTGGTTGGCTGCAGCACTGGCACAAATTCCTATTGTCTGTTGATGGGAGAATGTTTGTGGGCATAAGGTTTGGCTTATTAGCTGTTGGCTATGGGCGTGGCCTAACTTCTCATTGGCTGTTGATGGTAGGAAGTGTAGCTGTGGGCATGGTTTGCTGGACAGGGGCGGGGTCACCTTGGTTATTGGGATGGATTGTGGGTGTGGTTCAACTTTTTATTGGCTGTTGGAGAGCTGGCTGTGGGCGTGGTTGGCTATTGGCCAGGATGGCTGTGGGCGGGCCAACTTCCTGGCTGTTGGTTGGCCACTGTTCTGTGTTTAATTTGCCAGGTATGGTTTCCCCACCAACATTCAGCCGCTTTGTACAGACCTAATGGTTCTATGTTCTTACAGCACCACAAAGTGCTGCCCCAGCCTAGGGATTCTGGGGCCAAATCAGGAAGGAGGTACTGTGGGGGTGGAGGGGAGCCTGCAATGCCTGGAATTGAACTCAAGATCTCCCACAGGTCTAGTCATTTCTTCCAGCCATTTTTTTGAGCCCTGGCCAGTGGAATGTCCCAAACAGACCTGTGCCCTGGTGGGGCTGGGGTATTGTAACACTCCCCCCACCCAGGAATGGGCCTTCCTATTAACATGCTCTCTGACACCCCTACCTTCCTCCACTTTGTCTTGGGGAAGTGATGGCACAATGAGGGACATCACTGCAGAGAACTCTTTGCCCTGTCACTCAGGAACAGATTTTGGGGGAAGGTCTCCCCAACACCGCTGGAGGTCACTCAGGCTCTACTCTGGAGTCCACAGGAATGGAACCTGGCTGGGGCCTTGTGTGTGGCGGGCATATGCCCTAGCCTAGGCCTTTGAGCCGTTTCCTTCCCAGGGAGCATTGCGGGCCCAGTTACAGGGTTGGACATTGGGGTAGGGGGGGAATCCTGGTCAGTTTGAGGTGGGGGGGTCTATGGTGCCCCCAGAAACATCTCCCAGTGACCCCTCAACATTTCTAAGGTGGCCATTTGGAGAGAGGGGGCCCTCTATCCTGGTATTCTGGAGAATCTCCCCACTCCTGGCTTGCTTTGGGAAGCTAGACCCCAGGCTTTGTTGGAGGGTAGGGGTGAGCATCAGGATGGCTCCAGAGAGATTGAGGTCAGATGGAGCTGTTCCAATGTGAAGATGGAGGATCCTTCTAGACTAAGCTTCCTCATCCCCAAACCCTGGGACTGCTGAACCCTACTAGTGCCAATACGGCCCCAGGCTTCCCAGACAGAGCAAGGACTTAATGAGGAAAACCCCATCTGAGGGGTTGAGGTTTAGTAAACAGATATACAGCCATCTCTGCCAGGTACCCCCTGCACCATCGTATGCACCGATGATCTGGGCTAACCTTGGAGAGACACACCAGAGCCATCTCTGTGGCCCCTGCCAACTCTTAGGCAAATCACTTCAGAGGCTGGGAATGGTACTAGAAACATCTAAGTTGGGGATCCAATAGCACACAAAGGAAGGCACTTGCCTTGCACGCAGCTTACTCGGGTTTGATCCCCGGCATCCATAGGGTCCCCTGAACTCCACCAGGAAGGATTCCTGAGTGCAGTCAGGAGTAAGACCTGAGCATTGTCTGTGATGCCAGAGCGAGCAGGAGGCCAGAGTGAAGAGCATTTGCCTTACATGTGGTTGACCCCCAACCAAGCCCCTCCAGGGGTGATCCCTGAGCATAGAGCCAGGAGCGACACTCGGTGTAGCCCAAAAACCAAAACCAAAAAAAAAAAAAAAAAAAAAAAAAAGGCTCTGCTATTGGGTTCACCTGAGGCCAGAGCGGACTAGAGCCCCATCATTTCCTCCCAGTCAGCTGTCGCCTCTCTGGGGACCCCGTGTTCTGCCCTGGGGCCTCACCTTGCGCTCAGCCCCTGTGAAGGACAGTACCCGGCCCACAGCCGGCTGTCAGCGGGAGTCAGGGATGTGGAAATGGCAGGAGGCGGCCAGGTTGGGGGTGCGGGGTTGACTGAGGGGTGAAGGACAAGGGCGGGAGTGTGTGCCTGTGGGTGTGTGAATCTGAGTGTCGATATGACTGTTTGGGAATGTGCGTTTGTGGGTCATGTGTGTACATTTGTGTCTGTTCATGTGATTCTGTATGTGTCTGTGGTTTTTGTTTTGTTTTGTTGTTGGGTCACACCTGGGAGCCCGCAAAGGTTACTCCTGGCTCTACGCTCAGAAATTGCTCCTGGCAGACTTGGGGACCATATGGGATGCCGGGATTTGAACCACCGTCCTTCTGCATGCAAGGCAAACACCCTACCGCTGTGCTATCTCTCCGGCCCCCATTGGGGACTTTTATGACTGTCATATCGTATAACCTATGGAGGATATAACCTATGGAGGATAATGGCGCTCCTGGCACCAAGGGCCACACCGAGTCTCAGGACTCAGTGCCCTTGGTTTCCGGGCGCCAACCTGCCTTTATCCCGAGGTGTCGGGGATCATGCAGGTGAGCTGGAGCTGTGAGTGGCAGCCTCCCCCCACCCCGCCCCCGGACCACGTGTTTCCGGGGTGACAGCGCAACCCACGCACCCTGCCACGACTGACAGCTCAGCCGCCCCCGAACACCTCGGGGGCGCATGCACCGGGAAGGGGAGCAGATCCAGAAGACAGGTGTGGCAGGGCCGATGGGGTGGGGGGGGGTGCAACCCATCATCCTGTGCCGGAGCCTAGGCCGAGGCCAGGCTGTCCCATGCCATAAGGGGGCACCGGCTTCTTGTTGGGCTCAGTTTTAGGGGTACAAAGACACAGGTTTAGGGGCCCCCTCAGCAGTTCTCTGTACTGGGGGTCGGGGACATTTCCCGGTGCTGCTCAGGGGTCTGAAGTGTGGGATAGAACTGGGGCTCCTGAATATAGAGCCTTTGGATGTTTTGGAGCATTCCATACCCATCAGTGCACTTAGTCCTAGCAGAGCTCCAGGGACCATAGGGGATGACAGGGATCCAACCCGGGTCAGCTGGTGCCAGGCCAGCATCCTCCCCGCATCCCATCATTTCACTTTGGGCCTGGCTTAGCCCTTAGTGCTGTCTCCCCAGCTCATCTTGGTTTCAGCTTCATTTGCGAACCCAGTGGGACAGTTCCCTAGCTGGGGACCCCAGGCCAGCTGCACCCCATCTTCTGAGTCTCATCGCCCTGCAGTAGAGCCGGGCTGCCACGTGGTCTGTGGGTTGATGTTTGTCACAGATTCTATTGGGCATCCAGTCAGAGAATTGGGGGTCCTCTTTTAGGGGAGACTCCCAGCATTCAAGTGTGGGGTACTGCTCAGTGCATATCCTTTAAACACTGTCTCTGCCAAGGATGGACCCCCTCAGAAGATGGCCCGTCCCCAGCTGATGAGGTCGGACATGTCCAGTGAGGGGCTGGAACAAAAGCACATCGGGGAGGTCACCTGCCCTGCACATGGCTGATCTGTGTTCGATCTCCAACATCCCACAGGATCCCACTGATTCCACCCCTGAGCACTGCCAGGAGTGATTCCTGAGTGCAAAGTCAGGAGTCAGCCCTGAGCCTCGCTGAGGTTGGCTCCCCTAAATAAAGTTCCCAGTGAGGAGCTGAGTGATAGCACAGCAGTAGGTGTTAGCCTTGCACATGACTGACCCAGGATGGACCTGGGTTTGATCCCCAGTGTCCCATATGGTCCCCCAAGCCAGGAATGATTACTGAGCATAGAGCCAGGAGTAACTCCTGAGAGTCACCGAATGTGCCCCCCCCAAAAAAAATGTGCCTAGTGAATTTTCCTACAAATGGGGTGCTCTATGTGGCTGTTGTTTCTTTTTTCTTTGTTCCGCACCTTAACATCCCCCCATTTGATTACTGCTTCCAGACCTTGGTTTTGGGGCATGGCTCTGCACTCAGGAATCACTTCTGGCAGGGCTTGCAGGGACCTTATGGGATGCTGGGAATCAAACCCAGATTGGCCACGTGCAAGACAAAGCACTGTCCCTAAAGTCTTATCTCTTCAGCCCTGCTTTCCCGAACTTTCTTTTTGTTCGTTCGTTTGTTTTATTTTTGGGCCACAGGATGGCACTCAGAGGTTACTCCTGGCTATGTGCTCAGAAATCACTCCTGGCTTGGGGGACCATATGGGACGCCAGGGATTGAACCCAGGTCTGTCCTGGGTCAGTCATGTGCAAGGCTAACACCGTACCACTGTGCTATCACTCTGGCCTGATGCTTTCCAGAACTTTCTGTCCACCACTGACTGCCCTCCTCTGAGCCCCATATCGACAGGCGCTGATCATATGGCTCAGATCTGCCTGGATCTGGAATCTTTCTTCAACCACTGCTCTCCCATCCCCCGACTAGGTGGGGTCCCTCCCTCCAAGCCCCCTTTCCCCTCTCCTCCCTTTTCATCCTCCTCCTCCTCCCTCCCCCTGCCAATCAGCACAGTCCTTTTATAGCAGCTCCATTCTGGGGCTTACATAAGCCTCTTATTCTCATGAACCTGCTCGCCCCCCATGCGTGCACCTCCGTAGCATGGGGAACTTTCTCCTTGTCACCTTTGCTAGAGAGGGGAGGGGGGGAAGAGAATGAGGGGAGAGAGAGAGAGAGAGAGAGAGAGAGAGAGAGAGAGAGAGAGAGAGAGAACATGTTTTTTGTCAGGGCAGCGGAGCCAACTCCAAAGGGCTGGCATGCAGCAGGTCCCCAAAATGGCAAGTTTGCCACACACACAGTCCCGGGCAGCCGCTACTCACAAACCCCCCAATTGTTGGCATCCGATCCCAAGAGCCACAGTCAGCAGACCCAAGTCTAGCCTCGCAGATGTGTGGGAGCCATGCAGTGGCCCTGTTTGATTTGGGTGTGGATTTCTGTTGTGTGCATTTGTTTGGTTTTGGTTTGTGGGGACCCATACCTGATGGTGCTCAGGGATCATTCCTGCATGGCTCAGGTCAACTCTGAATAGTGCTGGGGATGGAATCCCAGATCAGCTGGATGCAAGGCAAGAGCAATCCCCACTGGACTATCCAACCCATAGGTTTTTTATTTGTTTTGTGGGGTCACACCCAACGATGCTCAGGAGTGACTCCTGGTTCTGTGATCAGGAGTTAATCCTGGCAGAGCTCAGGGGGACCCTATGGGGTGCTAAGGATCCAACCCAGTCATCCACATGCAAGGCAAATGCCCTACCCACTGTACTATCTCTCTGGCCCTCAGAAAATTCAGGAAACAAATGGAGTCAGAACTCAGTTCATGAGAATAATACCTCAGGGTGGGGCTATGGTAGTCGGAGAGCTTTGGGGGTGTTCTCTAAATCTCTGTTTCCCTTTTCTGGAGGGGTCCTTGGACCCTGAGCCAAGTGTGCATGGGGTGCCCTTCCACTGTCTTAGGGGGGGCGTATCTCTCCTGAAATTAGGCGCCTGACTTTACCCCTCTTCTGAGAGTCTCCGAGCACTGGGACGCCGGCCCCTCCCCCGCCATCTGCGCGTGCCACTGCCTGTGACATATTTAGACGGTTTCTGTGGTGACGTGTGAGTGCGGGGTGACAGCCACTCCTCCCTCCTTCGCTGAGGCTCTGTGAGCTCATTCAGGGACACCAGGGGCCAGGCGAGACCCCGGGACATGCTCACAGCAGGGTAGGGGGCTCAATTTGTCCCCATCTACGACAGGGGTTCAGGGACAATGTCTGCAGTGCCAGGTGTGCAGACCTGCTGAGTTCAGGCTGTTTTATTTGTTTGGGGGACACACCCTACAGTGCTTAGGGCTGACTCCTGAGGGGTGCTTGGGGTATCAAACCCAGATTGGCTGCATGCAAGGTAGGTATTCTCTCCAATGTACTGTCTCTCCAGGCAGACTTGCTTTATTTAGGGGGCAGGGACCAGAAGCAGCTGCCTGCAAGGAAGATTAAGAATCTCTGAGTTAGGGCCGAAGAGATAGCATGGAGGTAAGACATTTGCCTTGCATGCAGAAGGTCAGTGGTTCAAATCCCGGCATCCCATATGGTCCCCTGAGCCTGCCAGGGGCAATTTCTGAGCATAGAGCCAGGAGTAACTGGCTGAGTGCTACTGGGTGTGACCAAAAAAAAAAAAAAAAAGAATCCTGAGCTTCTCCCACCGTCCCCCATTGGCTTGATTTTTTAAATTAAGGGCAGAACTGGAAGATAGAATAGGCACTTTCCATGTGTACAACCAACTAGCATTCAATCTCTGGCACCCATAAGGTCCCTCAAGCCCCACCTGGAATGATTCCTGAACACAGAGCCAGGAGGAGTAAGCCCTGAGCACCACTGGTTTTGTCCCCCCAAAAATAATAGAGTCTGATTCTCATGGTGGACGTCAGAATGTCGGGAGGTTGTTATGACCGAGACTGGACAGCGTCACTGGAGGAAGCAGTCTGAGACTGGAGCACCCAGATGTGGTGTTTCTCCCTTACTTACTGCCCTAAAACAGACACACTAGGGAGACCTGCGGGCTTTGCATACTGGAGCCCCAGATTTTATTTCCAGCACCTCAGGTTCTCCCAACAGTGACCTGGAAGTAGTCCCCAAAAGTCTGCAAGGACTTTGAGGGGGATAGAAATGTCTGATTGGGGCCCAGAGAGATAGCACAGTGGTGTTTGCCTTGCAAGCAGCCAATCCAGGACCAAAGGTGGTTGGTTCGAATCCCGGCGTCCCATATGGTCCCCTGTGCCTGCCAGGAGCTATTTCTGAGCAGACAGCCAGGAGTAACCCCTGAGCACCGCTGGGTGTGGCCCAAAAACAAAACAAAACAAAAAAAAGAAATGTCTGATTGAAGGGCCAGCGAGATAGCATAGTGGTAGGTGTTTGCCTTGCTTGCAGTCGAGATCCAGGATGGATGGTGGTTCGAATCTTGGCAACGCATATGGTCCCCTGAGCACTGCTGGGTATGACCCAAAAATCCAAAGATAGAAAGAAGGAAGGAAGGGAGGGAGGGAGGGAGGGAGGAAACCAAACCAAAAACCTTGGTCCTTGGAGGCCAGGAGTGTGTAAACCAGTGTAGAAATAATCTCTGGGTCTGACCCAAAAATCGAAAGACAGAAAGAAAGAAGGGAGGGGGAGGGAGGGGGGAGGGAGGGAGGGAGGGAGGAAGGAAGGAAGGAAGGAAGGAAGGAAGGAAGGAAGGAAGGAAGGAAGGAAGGAAGGAAGGAGGGAGGGAGGGAGGGGGTGGGAGGGAGGGGGCGGGAGGGAGGGAGGGAAGGAGGAAGGAAGGAAGGAAGGAAGGAAGGAAGGAAGGAAGGAAGGAAGGAAGGAAGGAGGGAGGGAGGGAGGGGGGCAGGAGGGAGGGAGGGAAGGAGGAAGGAAAGAAGGAAGGAAGGAAGGAAGGAAGGAGGGAGGGAGGGAGGAAGGAAGGAAGGAAGGAAGGAAGGAAGGAAGGAAGGAAGGAAGGAAGGAAGGAAGGAAGGAAGGAAGGAAGGAAGGAAGGAAGGAAGGAAGAAAACCAAACCAAAAACCTTGGTCCTTAGAGGCCAGGAGTGTGCAAACCAGTGTAGAAATAATCTCTGGGGCTGGAGCCATAGCACAGCTATGAGGGCACTTGCCTTGCACATGGCCAACCCAGGTTCAATTCCCAGCATTTCATAGGGTCCTCAGAGCCCTGCCAAGAGTGATCTCTGGGCCTGGAGAGATAGCACAGTGGCGTTTGCCTTGCAAGCAGAAGATCCAGGACCTAAGGTGGTTGGTTCGAATACCAGTGTCCCATGTGGTCCCCCTGTGCCTGCCAGGAGCTATTTCTGAGCAGACAGCCAGGAGTAACCCCTGAGCACCGCCGGGTTGGCTCAAAAACCAAAAAAAAAAAAAAAAAAAAGAGTGATCTCTGATCTCAGACCCAGGAGTAATCCCTGAGCATCTCAGAGAGTGCCCCCTAAACCAACCAGCACCCCCCACCCCCACCAGAAAAATAGAGGAAGAAACAAAGCCTGGACCTCAGAGATCATCACCACCATGGGAGATGGGGAAGGGCCAGGGTATGAAATGTGGATCTCCAGGGGTCCCTCCTGGAAGGGTCCCAACTAGAAGTGTCAGATAAAGGTGAGCAGGTGGGGCGATGCTCCCCAGTTCCAGCCCACAGCTGCGGCAGAGGCTTTTGAATTCTTGTTCCTATTGTGTCTCCTGATCCTCCAGCTTCTGTTCTTTTACCCACTTTGCTTATTCATTATTTGCTTTGTTTTTTCTAAGGCCCCACCCTGAGAAATGAGGTAAGAATGTGATAACAAGGTCCTATCAATGCTTGCTTGCTTGGGGGGAGGGCACAGGCACAGTATCTGTGGGGCTCACCCCCCACACCTTCATAAAAGGTGTTGGGAAATCCACATTTTGGGGTCACACACAGCAGATAATTCCAGCGTGCTCTGAATGTACGCATGTGGGACACCTGGGATAGAACTCAAGGTCTCATATGTCCCAGGCAGGCACTTGAATGGCTTTATTTCACCTTAAAACAATTTATTTTGAGGAGGGTGTTTTGGTTTTGGAATCACACTTAGCAGTGCTCAGGGGTTTCGCCTGGCTCTGTGCTCAGGGTTGGTTATTCCCAGCAGTTCTTGAGGGACCATGTGCCAGGGATTGAACCCTGGTAGGCCATATGCAAGGCAAATGTCCTACTCATTGAACTATTATTCTGGCCCTTCTATTTTATTTATTTATTTATTGGTTTTTGGGTCACACCCAGCAGTGCTCAGGGGTCACTTCTTGCTCTGAGCTCAGAAAGCATTCCTGGCAGGCTCGGGGGACCATATGGGATGCAGGGATTCGAACCACCGACCTTCTGCATGCAAGGCAAACGCCTTACCTCCATTCTATCTTTTTGGCCCCAAAATTGTGTCTGGATCATAGACACTTCTGCCATTTTGGGGGTGGGGGTTTACACCCAGCAGCGCTCAGGGGTTACTCCTGGCTCTACACTTAGAAATTGCTCCTGGCAGCCCGGAAAGATAGCACAGCGGCATTTGCCTTGCAAGCAGCCGATCCAGGACCAAAGGTGGTTGGTTCGAATCCCGGAGTCCCATATGGTCCCCTGTGCCTGCCAGGAGCTATTTCTGAGCAGACAGCCAGGAGTAACCCCTGAGTACTGCCGGGTGTGGCCCAAAAACCAAAAAAAAGAAAAAAAAAGAAAAAAAAAAAAAAAAGAAATTGCTCCTGGCAGGCTCGGGGGACCATATGGGATGCCGGGATTCGAACCACCATCCTTCTGTATGCAAGGCCTTACCCCCATGCTATCTCTCAGACCCCTGTGCTAAGATTCAAATTCTTACAGCAATCGTTGTCCCAATCAAGACAAATACCTTAGGGCAGGGACGCAAAGAGTCAAAATTTTAAACTGTGAGAGTCAGAGAGCCACACCACGCAGTGACCTGCCAAAACAGACAAACATTCACACAAAAGCATATCATTTTAACAATAATCTATGAAACACATATTGCATTTTGCCATTTTGAGTGAGGGTCAAAATCCTCCAGTGATGGTGAGGGTGTGCTCATCCTCCACACTAAGAACTAACAGCAAGATGTGACCCAACTTGTGACACACGGGGACTACGTGCTCGGAGATCTCTCCTCAGAGGTCCCTCCTGAGAAGCAGCAGAACAAAATCCAAACTTGGCAAAGAGCCACAGTATACAAAATCATGAGAAGAGGCAAAGAGCCACATTCATTTTGGCCGGGAACCACATGCCGCTTGAGAGCCGCATGTTTGCCATCCCTTGGAGCAATAGCACAGTGTAGGCTGTTTGCCTTGCACTAGGCCAACTTAGGATGGACCCCGGTTCAATTCCCAGCATCCCATATGTTTCCCTGAGCCTACCAGAAGCAATTTCTGAGCACAGAGCGAGGAGTAACTCCTGAGAGCTGCTGAGTGTGACCCCCCCCAAAAAAAAGACATGCTTTAACCTCTTTATTATCTCTCTAGCCCTATTATTTCTGTATTATCTCTGGGCCTAATATATATATTAGCCAAGGTTATTTCTCGCTCTGTGTTCTGGCATTTCACCTGGTGGTGCTCAAGGAACCTTATGGGATGCAGACATTTAAACCTGGGTTAGCTGTGTGCAAAGCCAGTATCCTCCAGCCTTCTTTTCTATGCATGGGTGTTGGGGGGGGTAGGACCACACTTGACAGTGCTCTAGGCTTACTCCTGGCTCTAACTCAGGGATCACTCCTGGCATTGTTCACAGGACCCTATGTGGTGTTATGGATTGAACTGGGTTGGCCACATGCAAGGAAAACACACTCCCCACTATGCTCTGGCACTATTCTGTGGCACGTTTTTTTTTTGTTTTTGTTTTTGTTTTTGTTTTTTTTTTTTGGTTTTTGGGCCACACCCGGCAGTGCTCAGGGGTTACTCCTGGCTGTCTGCTCAGAAATAGCTCCTGGCAGGCACGGGGGACCAAATGGGACACCGGGATTTGAACCAACCACCTTTGGTCCTGGATCAGCTGCTTGCAAGGCAAACGCCGCTGTGCTATCTCTCCAGGCCCTCTGTGGCACGTTTTAATTAAGTTGGTGTGGCATGAGAATTTCTCTACCTGAGTCTGTAACATTCTGCCTCATTCTTGGCCCTGGGGGGCAGAATCTTCCCCAACCCCTACCTATGCTGGGTGCAGTTTTCAGGCATTCTTTAGAGGCTGTCGGAAGATCCCAGGAATAGCAGGATTTAGGCCAGGGTGAAACTTGCCTCTGAACCCTGGCACATCGTGTTCTGGCCCTTTCACCGCTCGTTCTTGCCAGCGAGGGTGGCCCGCTGGCCCCAGAGCCCTGGTACCTCCTGGGCATTGATTCTGCAGGTGCGCCTCGAGTGCCCCCTTCTGGCAACTGTAGGGCTTTGCAGACATTTGCGCCAAGTCCCGAGGCGGCAGCGCCACCTGCCGGTCAAGATGGAAATTACATTTCTTTTTCTTTTTCTTTTCTTTTCCTTTTTTTTTTTTTTTTTTTTTTAAATATGGAACGCTTCACGAATTTGCGTGTCATCCTTGCGCAGGGGCCCATGCTAATCTTCTCTGTATCGTTCCAATTTTAGTATATGTGCTGCCGAAGCGAGCACTCTTTTCTTTTTTTTGAGGGGTTTGCAGGGTGGCACTTAGGTGGCACTTAGGGGTTACTCCTGGTTCTGCACTCAGAAATTGCTCCTGGCCGGCTCGGCGGACCATATCGGATCCGGGGATCGAATCTGGGTCCGTCCCTGGTTGCCCTGTGCAAGGCAAACGCCCTACTTTGTGCTATCGCTCCAGCCCCATTTTTTTCTTTTCTTTTTGGTTTATTTTGTTTGTTTTGGGGCCACACCTGGTGATGCTCATACGAACCACCATCAGTCCTGGGTTGGCCGTGTTATCTGTCTGGCCCCCAGTTTATCTTAATTTTTGTTTTTGTTTTTGTTTTTGGGCCACACCCGTTTGATGCTCAGAGGTTACTCCTGGCTAAGCGCTCAGAAATTGCCCCTGGCTTGGGGGGACCATATGGGATGGCAGGGGATCGAACCGTGTTCCTTCCTTGGCTAGTTCTTGCAAGGCAGTCACCTTACTTCTAGCGTCACCTCGCCGGCCCCATTCATTTTTTAAAAGTAATTTTATTCTGAGGCTGGAGCAATAGTACAGAGGATAGGGCATTTACCTTGCACATGGTCGACCTATGTTTTATCCCCAGCATCCCATATGGTCCTCCGAGCCTGCCAGGAGTGATTTCTGAGCACAGAGCCAGGAGTAACCCATGAGGGTCGCTGATGGGGCCCCAAAACAAAAACAGAATAATACTTTATTTTTAGTTTTTGTTCTGAATCACTCGTGGTGGTCATGGGAAAACATATGGGATGCCGGGAAGCGAACTCACGTTAGCTCTGTGCAAGGCTTGTGCCCTAACCATTGTACTATTTCTCCAGCCCCCTCAATATTTTCTTTTTTCTTTTGGGGGGTGGGATACACCTGATGGTATTTGGGGCTTACTCTTGGCTCTGCACTCACGGGTCACTCCTGATGGACTTGGGAATCCCATGGGATGCCAGATTGAACCTGGCACTGCCAGGCAGCTGCCTTATCTGCTATTCTATATTTCCTGCTCATTTATTTATTTATTTTTGTTTGTTTGGGCCACATGGGGCAGTGCCCAGGGATCATTCCTGGCTGTGCTTGGAGAATCATAAGGGAAGCCAGGGATCAAACCATGATCAGCTGCCTACAAGACAAGCTCCTCTCCCTGCTGTACTATTGCACTTGCCCCTTCCCTCAAATTTTTGTTTTGTTTTGTTTTTGGGCTACACCTTGTGACACTCAGGGGTTATTCCTGGCTATGCAACTCAGAAATCGCTCCTGGCTTGGTGGACCATATGGGGCACTGGGGGATCGAACTACTGTTCGTCCTTGGTTAGCATTTGCAAGGCATATGCCCTACCACTTGTGCCACTGCTCTGGCCCCACCATTCCCTCAATTTTGTGTTTGTTTGTCATCATGACCCTAATTAGAAATATTACTTTTAAACTCTTCTTGGGAGGCCACTCCCAGCGTCGCACAAGGATTGCTCGTGGCTCAGTGCTTAGAAATCACTCCTGGCAGGCTCGAGGGACCATATGGGATGCCACAGATCGAACCCAGGTTGGTCCCGGGTTGGCTGCGTGCAAGGCAAAAGCCCTACCCACTGTGTTATCACTCTGGCCCTTATTTTTGTATTAATGCTTAGGGCTTACTTTTGGTTCTGCACTCAGGAATCACTCCTGATGGGGCTCAAGGGACCTTCTGGAATGCTGGGAATCAAACCCTAAATAGCCTCATGCAAGGCCAGTGCCTCCCCATTGTACTTTGTTCCAGTCTAAACATATTTATGTGTTTATTTGGGGAGTCATACACAGTAACACCCAGGGCTTACTGATGGCTCTGTGCCCAGGGATCACTCCTGGTGGATCTTAGGGACCCTCTGGGATGTTGGGGATTGATTCTTAGTTGGCTTACCCCTCTATACTGTCTCTGGCCACCAAGTATAATCATTTCATTTTGGGACCAGTTTTTAAAGTTGAATCAGGGGCCAAAGAGATAGCATGGATGTAGGGTGTTTGCCTTGCATGCAGAAGGACAGTGGTTCGAATCCCGGCATCCCATATGGTCCCCTGAGCCTGCCAGGAGTGATTTCTGAGCATAGAGCCAGGAGTAACCCCTGAGCAAAGCTGGGTGTGACCCAAAAACTAAAAAAAAAAAAAAAAAAAAAAAAGTTGAAAAGTTGAATCAGGGGCTGGAGTGAGAGCACAGCAGTAGGGCGTTTGCCTTGCATGTGCCCAACCCGGGACAGACCAAGGTTCGATTCCCAGCATTCCATATGGTCCCCAAGCCTGCCAGGAGCGATTTCTGAGCAGAGCCAGGAGTAACCTCTGAGCAATGCCCAATATGGCCCAAAAACCTACATAAGTAAATAAAAAAAAATTTTTTTTAAGTTGAATCACTGTGGATACAGTTGCAAACTTGTTCATGGTTGAGTGTCAGTTATACCATATCCAACATTCATCCTTCTGTTTTTGTTTTTGAGCCATACCTGGCAGCACTCAGGGGTTACTAGGCCAGTGGTCCTCAAACTATGGCCCGCGGGCCACATATTGTATTTGTATCTGTTTTGTTTCTTCATTGCAAAATAAGATCTATGCAGTGTGCATAAGAATTCGTTCATAAGTTTTGTTTTTACTATAGTCAGACCCTCCAATGGTCTGAGGGACAGTGAACTGGCCCCCTGTTTAAAACGTTTGAGGAACCCTGCTCTAGGCTCTGTGCTCAGAAATTACTCTTGGCGGGGCGGAGAGATAGCATGGAGGTAAAGCATTTGCCTTTCATGCAGGAGGTCATCGGTATCCCGGTGCCCCATATGGTCCCCTGTGCCTGCCAGGAGCAATTTCTGAGCCTGGAGCCGGGAAATAACCCCTGAGCACTGCCGGGTGTGACCCAAAAACCACAAAAAAAAAAAAAAAAAAAAAAAAGAAATTACTCTTGGCAGGCTCTGTGACCATATGGAATGTCAGAGATCGAAGGGATCGAACCTGGGTTGACCACATGCAAGGCAAATGCTCTCCTCACTGTGCTATCGCTCTAAACCCCACCCCCACCCCCATTTCCTTCTCACTCTGCCACTAGCTCCCACATCTTCCAGCCTGCCTCTATGGCAGACACTTTCTTCTCTCCTATTTATTTATTTTCCTTTTTTTTTTTTTTTTTTTTTTTTTTTTTTTTTGTTTTTGGGCCACACCCGGCAGTGCTCAGAGGTTACTCCTGGCTGTCTGCTCAGAAATAGCTCCTGGCAGGCACGGGGGACCATATGGGACACCGGGATTCGAACCAACCACCTTAGGTCCTGGATCGGCTGCTTGCAAGGCAAACGCCGCTGTGCTATCTCTCCGGGCCCTTATTTTCCTTTTAGACACCATAGTTTGCAATACTATTACTAAAGGGGTGTCATGCATGTTAGTTTCCCTTTTTGCAGTACCAAGTTCTTGTCCAGAGTGACCATTTCCCACTGTCATTGTCATAGTGGCCCCTTCTTTGCTCTAACTACATCTCCCCACTGTCCCACTGTGACAAGCTTCCCACCCTAGACTATTCAGGACCTTTTTTGTTTGTTTTGTTTGTTTGTTTTTTGGGTCACACCTGACAGTGCTCAGAGGTTCCTCCTAGCTCTTCGCTCAGAAAGTGCTCCTGGCAGGCTCTGGGGACCATACGGGATGCCGGGATTCGAACCACTGTCCTTCTGCATGCAAAGCAAACTCTCTACCTCATGCTATCTCTCCGGTCCCTCAGGACTATTTTTGAGATTTTTTTATTTTTCAGAGATTCATGGACAGCTCCACTTCCTCCCCAAATTCCTCATCAGCCTACACGCCCTGCAATGGACAGGCAGAGATTTCACTCCCCAGAACATGGGGAAGCTTCCCACATAGGCAGGGGGCTGGTTCTGACTCCTCTGCTCCTTCCCTGTGGTGGGTGGGGACCCTGAGACCCACGTTGCCAACCAGATGTTGGGGTGTGCGTGGTGGGGAGTGACAGTCTGGCCTGCAATGGCTTCTTCCCGCCAGCAGAGGGCAGCGCGGCATCAGCGTCTACCTTGTGCACTTGCTACCCTCCTGCCATTTCCCATGCGTACGCGTACCACAGCGCCCTCGCGTGGCCAATATGTGCTATTACGCCCCGCGTGCAGCCAGAGCAAGTAGATCAAGGCACAGTGCCTGCAGACACCCCGTACAGTGCATTCCCAAAAAATTCTTCCTCCGAGTCAGCGATGCGTGATTAAAGCATGATGTTTCTCTTTCAGGGTGCAGAAGACATTTGTGTCCTGATCACCAGAGGGGCGAAAGAGACCAGCGACTCTGCAGGTCAGTGCTGAAGTGTCTCTGGGATGCTGTAGTCAGAGCTGGGCAGGTTGGTGGGCTGGAAGTTGTGTTTGCCAGTGAGGATGTTGTACCTTGCATCTACCAGTCTGGGGACCCCCTCCTCCAGAGCCTTATGCATCTGGGCATAACCCTTTTCCCCACCTGCACTGTAACTATCTGGGTCTACACTTGATCTTAGCCAAAAGGTCGAGAAGCGATAATAAGTATCTGGGTCTAATCCAGTGGTTCTCAACTAGTGGGGCATGCCCTCCAGTGTGACACGAGGCTCCATAAAGGGGGGGGGGCGCGTTTGACCTCTGCAGACACTGTCCTAACAAGCTAAGCCCCGTGTTTATGTCTCTGTATGTCTCTGGAGCTGAGAGTTGCTGTGTCCTGCTTCAAACCCTGATTCGAAAAGCTATGCCTTGCAAAACGTGCTCATTGTAGCCATTCATCCAGACATCACCTCTGATTAAAAAATCAGCTCGAATTATTTTATATATTTTTGTTTTCAGGTTAAAGTGTTTTTTAATAAGGATACTATTTACAGTCATGTGAGGGGGGGGCGCAAAAAATGTTTTCTTCTTCCTAGAAGCACTGGTCTAATCCCACCCCCATGTACATGTGGTTGTGTCCCGTTATTAGCCAGGCAGTTCCCTAAATGTGTCTTGCCACCTGCTCATTTATGGCCAGGGCATCCCACTATTATTCTCCATGCCTGCACTTTCTCATCATCTTTGGGTGTTTCTTTTTCTTTCTTTTTTTTTGGGGGGGGGCACACCCGGCGGTGCTCAGGGGTTACTCCTGGCTGTCTGCTCAGAAATAGCTCCTGGCAGGCACGGGGGATCATATGGGACACTGGGATTTGAACCAACCACCTTTGGTCCTGGATTGGCTGCTTGCAAGGCAAACGCCGCTGTGCTATCTCTCCGGGCCCATATTTGGGTGTTTCTAATGGGTTTACCCACCCCCAGGACTGCAGGGGTGCAGGCAAGTCTTTGTGCTTGCCCCCAGAGGCGGGCAGAGAGTAGCAAAGAGACCTGTGAGCGGACTTGAAAAAAACCTGAGGTGGCCCCTGGCAAATTGGGGGTAATAACTTTTGATGGGGGCCACCCCTAGCAGAGCTGAGGGGAGAGTAGGACCATCCCTGTCTGTTTCAGCCCGGCCTTGTAGGTCTGATGGGTTAGGGGTTTGGCCAGGTGGTGGCCAGGATCAAGCCCGGGACTTCACACATGCTTGGTACACTCAGCCCAGAAAGATCCTAGGCTGGAGGACTGGCAGAGAGATAGCACAGCGGGTAAGGCTTGCTTTGCACACCACCACCCCAAGTTGGATCCCATATGGTCGCTGAGCATCACCAGAACTTAATCCTGAGTGCAGAGTCAGGATTCAGCCCTGAGCACCGCCAGGTATAGCCAAAGAACAGAGATCTCCATTGAAAGTGAAACACCTCGGGGCCAGAGAGATAACATGGAGGTAAAGCATTTGTCTTTCATGCAGAAGATTGGTGGTTCGAATCCCAGCATCCCATATGGTCCCCTGAGCCT
This sequence comes from Suncus etruscus, assembly GCF_024139225.1. NCBI lineage: Eukaryota > Metazoa > Chordata > Mammalia > Eulipotyphla > Soricidae > Suncus > Suncus etruscus. Next base: position 83,997,001 of record NC_064862.1, on the reverse strand, counting down.
GCCAGGAACAATTTCTGAGTGTAAAGCTAGGAGTAACCCCTGACCACTGTCAGGTGTGACCCCCCCCCCCCAAAAAAAAAAAAAAAAAAAGAAAGTGAAACACATCAATGGGGAAGGACTCCAAAAAGAGAGTGCAGGTCAGCAGAGATGACAAGACATCACAGCTGGGCCCGGAGAGATAGCACAGGGGCGTTTGCCTTGCAAGCAGCCAATCCAGGACCAAAGGTGGTTGGTTCGAATCCCGGCGTCCCATATGGTCCCCCGTGCCTGCCAGGAGCTATTTCTGAGCAGACAGCCAGGAGTAACCTCTGAGCACCGCCGGGTGTGGCCCAAAAACCAAAAAAAAAAAAAAAAAAAAAAAAAAAAGACATCACAGCTTACACAGAGCTGTGTGACATCACAGCTTATGGGCGGGACTTCTTTAGGGAGTAATGCATATTCATGAGGAGAAACAGTGGGCATGTGTAGTTGAAGACCTTACAGTGTCCAGAGGGGTGTGTACAGAGAAAAGTATGGGGTATGTAGTTGGGGGTGAGATAGAGCCCTGGGCCTCAGGCCTCCTCAGGGCAGACGTGTTAGTCATGTCGGCTCTTTAGGGAAAGAAGCAAGGGGGATACTTTCTCCCCAATACGGGCCAGGCCAACCTTCAGGATCTTTTTCTTTTTTTTCTTTTGCTTTTTAGGCCAAACCTAGCAGTTCCCAGGGCTTAATCCTGGCTCTGCACTCGGGGATCAGTTCTGGTGGGCTCAGGAGACCCTATGGGATGCTGGGAATCAAACCTGGGTCTGCTGTGAACAAGGCAAGCTAGGGTGCTGTGCCATCATTATTGCCTGAGTTGGAGCTTTTTCTAATCCAGCAAGTCCTTCTGGATTTTCTCATTTTCTTTCTTTCTTTCTTTCTTTCTTTCTTTCTTTCTTTCTTTCTTTCTTTCTTTCTTTCTTTCTTTCTTTCTTTCTTTTCTTTCTTTCTTTCTTTCTTTCTTTCTTTCTTTCTTTCTTTCTTTCTTTCTTTCTTTCTTTCTTTCTTTCTTTCTTTCTTTCTTTCTTTCTTCCTTCCTTCCTTCCTTCCTTCCTTCCTCTCTTTATTTCTTTTTCTTTCTCTCTCTTTATTTCTTTTTCTTTCTCTCTCTTTCTTTTTGCTTTTTTTGGGGGGGTTGTTACACCAGCTAAACTCAGGGGTTACTCCTGGCTCTACACTCGAAAATCGCTCCTGGCAGGCTCGGGGGACCATATGGGATGCCAGGATCCGAACCGCCGTCCTTCTGCTTGCAAGGCAAATGCCTTACCTCCATGCTATCTCTCTGGCCCCCCACTTCTGAATTTTCATTCATGGAAAATTTTCAGATTTTTAGGACTCTGGATCCTCTTTTAGCTTGGAGACCAAAGAAACAGTGTTAGGAGGCTGGAGCCCATAGGATAGTAGGGAAGCCATAGGCTAGCAGAGCTCTGGGTGTTGAGGCGCTCTGTGAGCCCCAAGGTCATCAGTCACTGTGGATGGGATGCTGTGAGCACCCCAACATTCCTCAGGGGGAGGGCTGCCATCAAGGCTCATCATGGTGGCAGAATCGCCAGACCAGGGAAGACACAAGGCTCGGGGAGTCTGGGATGATCCATGGGGCTAGGATGATGTGGGGTTTCAGAATTACTTATGGGGTCCCGGATGATGTAGGGGTTCTTGGATAATGCACAGAGTCCCGAGTGATGTCCTTTGTCTGTGATGCCTCCAGGACCTCAACCCACCCTAGGGCCATACTGACAGGTGCTATTCTAGAACCCACTACTACGGGGCAGAGCTGGTCGGCGCATGTCGGGGAGGTGCAGAGCACTGAACCTAGGTCTGGGGGTCCAGGGGTCCTGCACCTGCTCTGGGCCCAGGGATCCAACTGCCCCCACATTCCACACCATGACAGCCCAGGTACCCAAAGTCACCCTGTCTGGGGCTGGTACCCCATTCTTGCACATCTAGAAACCCTGGTGCCAGGAAAGGGGGCAGAAGGCAACTTGTAAATTTGGGGGCTCGGGGAGTGACTGTGTGTATTAGGGGGGTGGCCTAACTCTGGATCACCCACCCTCAGACTATAGGGCCCCATTCTTTGTCCCTGGGAGGGGACCCAAGCCTGGCCACTTGGTAGAGTGCTCCCCCAGCCCTAACCTCTGATCCCCTCTACCCTTCCCAAATCTCTCCTGCCCTTTGAGCCCCACTAGAGCTGTGACATTCTCTGTCCCCTGAGGGCAGGACAACCTGAGGTGACCCCAGAAACTCTCCCTGGCATGTCTCTGACCTTTTCTGGTTTTGCAGGCTCTGGGCGCCCTCTGGTGGGCATCAGGTGGGGTCCTAGAAGGGACCCCCCCTCCTTTGCCAGGCGCCTCCAGATTTCTCCTGAGAGGTGACTGTTCTGCTTGGGTATGATGACCGTCTCAACGTTGTCATCTCAATATCGGACCGGATAATGATGTTCGGGGGCAAGTGTCACTTATGGTGGCCCTGGAATGGAGTCTCCATCTCCCCTTTGCCCCAGAGCTGTCTCCCCGGAATAAATCCCTTCTTTACTTATTTTTTATTTTATTTATTTATTGGTTTTTGGGCCACACCCAGTGGCGCTCAGGAGTTATTCCTGGCTCTGTGCTCAGTACTCGCTCCTGGCAGACTAGGGGGACCATATGGGATGCCAAGTATCAAATTCGAGTCTGCTGTGTACAATGCAAATACCCTCCCTCTGTGCTATTGCTCCAGCCCTAGTTGTCCACTTTAAAAAAGTGGACAATCACTGTGTCTGCCAAAACAAACCAGAAATGGGTAAGACGACCCCAAATTGAAAAGAGAGAAAGAGGCAGAGACAGGTCAGCATGGAGGGCACTGGCCTTGCACACAGACAGCTCCAGGTCAGTTCCCAGCACCCCCAGAGAGCCCTGTCAGGGGTCACTCCTGAGCACAGAGCTTGATGTGAGTCCCCAAAATGCCTCCAAAAAAACACACAAGTGGAGAAAGACCCAGACAGATCCCTTCTAGGGAAAAACAGGTTCAGACAAATCCCAATACCAGGCAGGCCCCTTCCAAGAGTAACCCAGCCCCCCACCTCTGGTGGGTGTGGGGAGGCCCTGGTTGATCACTGGGGTGACTCGAGCTAGATCACCAATACTGGGGGGACACAGCTATGTCTTTAGGGCCAGGAGGGCCCTAGGGGGTCCCCAAACCTGACCCTTATATAGCTCAGACACCCCCAACCCACCTCTCATGGTCAGGGAATTTGGTACCAGTCAAGGGATTTCACAAAGTGGGAGATGCCAGGATGAGTTTCTATCCAGGTGACTCTAAGCTTGAAGCCCCAAAACCCCAGAGGGACCCAGATGGGGTAGCCAGTCAGCACCCCAAGAGTGATCTGATAGGTGCATGACCATATGTAGAGGCCCAAGACTGCCAGGGCCCGGTGCTGCAAGGCTCAAAGGGAGCCATGGGGCCTGGTGCCATGTGGGGCCTCATGCCCACCCGGGATGCCAACTTGTAGTGACCTCCTGCCAGGGACTGAGAGAGAGAGAGAGAAAAGAGAAGTAGAAACCAAGAATACTTTTTATTTCTCCTGGAGTCTGAGATCTCCTGCCACTGCTGGGGTTTTCTGAGAGAGAAGGGGAGATAGATGAAAATTCACCCGCTGGAAGGCCCGGGTACAAAAAAGAAAAATAGGGCCGGAATGATAGCATAGCGGTAGAGCATTTGCCTTGAACATAGCCGACCTGGGACTGACTCAGGTTCAATTCCTGGATTTCATATGGTCCCCTAGCCTGCCAGGAGTGATTTCTGAGCACAGAGCCAAGAGTAACTCCTGAGTGCCACCAGGTTTGGCTCAAAAACAAACGAAAAGGAATAGATACAAAGCAGGCAGCATCTCTCCAATGCTTTATATCAGGTCCCCTCGAAGACCAGCAGGAGCTGCTCTGGTCACTATCCTGCCCTCCCTCAACAGTCCAAGTCTTTTTTTTTATAGCTGGGGTGACAGGGGGCATGTCCCGGAGTGTGCCCAGGTTCAACTGTCATTCAGTGGGGTTATCCAAGGGGCATGTCTAAGTTCAACTGCCATACATCAACAGCCATCCGTAGGGGCCAGAGCAGTGGTGCAAGTGGTAGGGCATTTGCCTTGCATGCTCTAACCTAGGACAGACCGTGTTTCAATCCCCCGGTATCCCCTCCGGCATCTCATATGGTCCCCCAAGCCAGGAGCTATTTTTGAGTGCATAGCCAGGAGTAACCTCTGAGCATCACCGGATGTAACCCAAAACCAAAAAAAACAAACAAAAATAAACAACCCGCAGGGTCCCCAGGGTCATCCATAAGGGCCCCCTCCGTGAGCATCCTGACCCCCACCCCAGACTCTTTCTCTGCCTGGAAACAGGCAAGTAATATGGATCTCCTGGTAGGGCATCAGCTCCCCCCAACATGCATGAGTCAGAAGGGGTGTCCAGGCTCCCCCAATAGTCCATCCTTGCCAGAACTCCAGCAACTCCCACATCCCAGCACAGGCGTCTCTGGCCCCCTGGGGGAGGCCTACCAGGTCTGGCCCCCATGTCTCACAAGAGCCTCCTGCAGCACTCTGGGACTAGGGCCTAGAGCCCCAGCTCTCTGGAAGGGACAGGCCAGAGTCCAGACTCTGCTTCTAGCACGTGCCAGTAACGGGTCAGGTGGGGTCATCGGGCTCCAGTGCCGGGAACCCCCCATTAACACCCGTCTGCTGGCTCTGCTGCTGGATTCTTGGCAAAGACGAGGCAGGACTGGGAAGTGGATCCCAGGGAGCTTTACAGACGATGCTCAGCCCCACCCCCACCCCACTCCCGGCCTGGATTCCACCCCGTATCAGCCTGACCAAGTCTGCAGGGCCAAGCACCCCAAAACACAGCCCCCTAGAACCCACCATCCTCCCATAGGCCTGGACCCAACAACTCTACCAGTATTTCCATTATTAGTATTTTTAATTTGGGGGCCACACCCACCAGTGTTCAGAGCTGACTCCTGGTCCTACACTCCTGAGATCACTCCTAGCAGGGTTTGGGGGTCCCTCTGGGGTGTCCAGGATGGAACCTGGGCCACCCTGTCTACTATCCTCTCTGTCTACTCTGTGGGCCCTGTGCACACAGGAGACAACCCAAAGGGGCGAGCACACAGACGTGAGAGTCCCAGTTCCAGTTCTGGCACCTCAGGGCCCCCCTGCACCTTAGGAAGTGACCCCAAAATAGAATAAAGGTCGCTAGGATCCACCAGGAAGAAAAGTCGGCAAGTGGACCTAGCCCACCCAGTTCCGGGGCTTCACTCTTGCACCTCATATTCCCTCTATCCTGGTTTATCCAGACCCCACCCAGCACTAAGTGTGGGCGCCCTTGAGCTCCCCGGGACCAGGGGCTCTGGTGATAAATGCAAAACAACAGCAGCACTTCTCACCTGGGCATCTGTGCCCCTCCTTCCTGAGGTATGTGTGGGCCCTTAGGAGACTTGGGGAGCAGGGGTCCTCAACCCCCACTGTGACAGCACTCCATGAAGGATGAGGCACTTTTCTTTCTATAAAAGGGGGCCAAGGAACCTCATGTTGATTACTGGGGGGGGGACTGTGAGTAGAATCCTGCAGCCATTAGGAGACCAAATGTCCCCACGTCTGAGGCCCCCCTGCCCCACCTTCCCCCCAGTGCACTCATGATTTATTTTTTCAGTGTGAGGGACACACCAGTGGTGCTCAGGGGCTACTCCCAGCTCAGTGCTCAGTGCAGCACTATAGTGATGGGGCTGGAATTTGGGGCTCCTGCATTCACTTGTTCCCCAGCCCTCTGAGCCATCTCCACAGTCCCTAGTTCCCCCAGTTATTTGTTTTGGTTTGGTTTTGGGCCACACCTGGCAGCTCTCAGGGGTTACCCTCCTGGCTCTGCACTCAGAAATTGCTCCTGGCAGTTGGGGAACCATATGGGATGCGGGGGATCAAACCTGGCTTGTCCGGGTGCAAGGCAAGTGCCCTACCATTGTGCCATCACTCAAACTCCACCCCAGTTTTTTGTTTTGTTTTGAGGCCAAACTTGGCAGCGCTCAGGAGTTACTTCTGGCAGGCTCAGGAGATGCTTGGAGATCGAACCCGGGTCAGCCTCATGCAAGGCAAACGCCCTACTCACTCTATTACCCATCTGCTTCCCCAGTTTTGTTTATTTGTTAATTTTTTTTCTGGATGGTCACACCCCACTGTGCTTGGGGTTACTCCTGATCTGTGCTCCTGGTGGTGCTCTGGGGACCAGGGGATCCAACCCAGTTCTGCCATGTGCAAGGTAAGCGCCCTAACCGCTGTATTTGTATTATCTCTCTGGTGCCCTGTTGTAGGGTGCAGAGGATGATGGGTTGGGGGGTTCAGTGAGAGACACCCCGCTCCCACCTTCACTCCGGCCCCCTGTGCTGCGCTCTTTGGCCGCCAGGTGACAGCAGAGCCCAGCCCCTCCGGGCTGTCCCAGGCTGCGTGGCCGGGTCCCCCAGATGCCCGCAGTCTAGACAGCGCTGCCGGCCGGCGGGATTCCTGCACCCCTGAGTCAGCCCCGCCGCCGCCGCCTCCGGCCCAGCCCACCCCGGCCAACTTTTCCCGTCTCGCCAGGAGCCAAATCACCCAGGAGTGGTTTGAGAAGGGCCGGCAGGGAAGGTCACGTCTGGGAAAGGGGGATCCGAGCCTGAGCAATAATTTAACTTAGGGAAAGGCACTGCACGTGGCTCACCCGGGTTCGATTCCTGTCACCGCATAGGGTTCCCCGAGTTTGCTTAGTGGGACCCCTGAGTGCAGAGTTGCAAAGTCAGGAAAAAGCCCTGAGCATCGTGGTGTTCATAAGAAAACAAAATGAACCCGCTACCCCTAGTTCTTCAGTAAGACCTGGCTCTGGGGTCTGGGGTGACCCCTGGGACTTGACCCACCAGAGATATGAGCTTTGGGGGCCTGCAGGCCACGGCTTCCCCTATAAAAATTTTCTGGAATGATGGCTCCATGCATTATTTATTTATTTATTTATTTACTTACTTATTTTTGGTTTTTGGGTCACACACAGCAGTGCTCAGGGGTTATTCCTGGCTCTATGCTCAGAAATCGCTCCTGGCTGACTCAGGGGACCATATGGGATGCTGGGATTCAAACCACCGTCCTTCTGCATGCAAGGCAAACGCCTTACTTCCATGCTATCTCTCAGGCCACGGCTCTGTGCATTATTAAACCCTGTGCTTGCCCTAAGAAGTATCAGGAATTGGGACTTTGAACTCTTTCTCTTCTGATTCTGAGGCCAGAATTTGGGTGTCCTGGAGTGATCAGGTCCACATACCTCACTTCTGGGGTCACCGGACAATCCTGGGTTCCTAGGCTTGAGGACATGTTGCATCATCACTCATTGTGGGACACCTCACAAATGGGGTTACTGTTGCAGCGTGATCTTTCCCTAACCCCACAAAGATCCTGTTTCCATAGGAGGCCTAGGGGGCTCTAATTCATGTCTCTTTGGGGAGGGCCACACTGTGTAGTGCTCAGGACTGACTCCTGGCTCTTCACTCAGGGATCATTCTTGGCAGTGCTTAAGGCTGACTCCTGGGGATTACTCCTATCAGTGTTCAGGGTTAACCCCTGACTCTGTGCTTCTGGCAATGCTAGGGAGGGACCATATGGGGTGCAGGGATTGAACCTGAACCAGCTGCATCAGGCCAGGGCACTCCTTGTTGTGCTATGGCTCCAGCCCCTAGGCGTGAGGTTTGAATTTTCCACCTAAGTCAAAGTGAGGCTGAGAATCCTCCAGGCTTCCTGAGAACTCCTGAACCCCAACCCCCTCCCTAGCCCCCCAGTAGTTGCTCTGGCTTCATGCAAATCTCACCACAGATTAGAAAAACCAAGCACAGCTGGCAGATGAAGTGTGGCTTGGAGACAGGTGTGGGGTGTCTCCTGCCCCCAAAAAAGGGTTTTCTCAGAGCCAAGAAGCTGCATACCAAGGTGGCCCTGGGACTGCTGAAGGCAGTGTCTTAGCACCTTAGGGCATCCTGGGCCTCTTTCTCCACTCCCTGGTTTTGCAGGACTTGGAGCTCTGGGGCCATGCTTATGGGGGGGGGGGGCAGCTCATCCCAGGCGCCTGCCAGCTGACTCTGGGTATCCAGGTGTGCTTGGGGACCCTTGGGACTGCGGGAACCAGCTGTTGCTTCTAACCTCACAAGCCCCATCCCTTGCCCTGGGTCCCCCATCCTGCAGGCGTGTGGGAGCAAGACCTGCATGAATGATAGTGGCGCAGCCTATTAGCGTCTCCCTGTGCCACCTGCCTCCTGAGCAGCCTTGGGGAAGCTGCCTCTGACTCCTTGGGGCCCCCTGCACCCCTAGTAATGCCAACACAACATGCCTTCTCCTGCCCAGTGCACCTTCTCCAGCTGCCAAAAAGTCGGGTCTGCTCTCTGGGCCTGGAAAGGGAAGGGGGTACAGAGTATCATGCGGGAGACCCTCCCCTCCTCATGCACTGTGGGCAGCTGCCCCAGGCTGTTTTTCTTGCCCATCTTTACTTATTTATTATATATTTGGGGGCAGTTGTGTGCAGGGCTGACTCCCGGCTCTGCTCTTAGGGATCCCCTGGTTTTGCTCGGGGGACCCCATGGGATGCCAAGGATCGAATCCACGGTGGCCATGTGCATGGCAAAGCATTTTCCCTGATGTCCTAGCATTCTTTTATTTTGTTTTGTTTTGTTTTGGGTCACTCCCAGCAGTGCTCAGGGATTACTCCTGGCTCTACGCTCAGAAATTACTCCTGGCAGGCTCGGGAGACCGTATGGGATGCCGGGATTCAAATCACCGTCCTTCTGAATTCAAGGCAAACTCCCTACCTCCATGCTATCTCTTTGACCCCTGTCCTAGCAGAACAATTTTTTTTTCTTTTTGGGTCACTTCCAGCGGTGCTCAGGGGTTACTCCTGGTAGTGCTCAGAGCTAACCTGGGTCCACCCCCATCTTTTATCTTTCCAAACATCAATGTGGCCATTCTGGTCTGTTGAAAGGGCAGTTGGCACCTTCCCGTGGTTGCCCCACCATCACCAAATTCTGGTTCTGGAATCTTCCCATCTCTGATGCAGGAAAGGCTCCGTGCACCAGGCCAGAGCTATAGCACAGGAGGTAGGGCATCTGCCTTGCATGCAGCTAACCCAGGTTCAATTCCCAGCATCCCATATGACTCCCCTAAACACTACCAGGAGTGATCCCTGAGCACAGAGTCAGAAGTCAACCCTGAATACTGGTGGGAGTGACCCTCGAAACCTCCAGTAAAATAAAATTAAAAAATAATCTTCCAGGGTCAGAGAGATAGCATGGAGATAGGACGTTTGCTTTGCATGCAGAAGGATGGTGGTTTGAATTCCAGCACCTATATGGTCCCCCTGAGCCTGCCACGAGTAATTTCTGAGCGTAGAGCCAGGAGTAACGCCTGAGTGCTGCCAGGTGTGACCCAAAAACCAAAATAATAGTAATAATCTTCCACCCCCATGCACCCCTCCAGTCTCCTCTCTGCCCAGCCTTTGCAAACACTTGTACCTGGTTTCCAGGTGGAAGACACTCAAGGCTGGTCCCCAAGAAACTTCATGCTTCTTGGCTGGCTATTCCCTGCCAGCCCATTGCCAGTGTTGCCAATGTTCCTAGCAGAGCCGAGATCCCACAGTCGGAAGGAGCCTGAGACTCGTGTGCACGTGGGGATCAGATCTCCCCACAAAGACCATGGAGAGGACCCATGATGCTGGGGGAGACACTCACCAGCCCCTAGTGCCAGGCTCAGACCCCGGAAGAGAGAGGCAGAGTCCCCACAGCACACCCTAAAGGGTGCAACCATGCAGGGCCTATCCCTGTGGGAATCTTCACTGCTTTTTGCACCCCAACTCAGCACACTGACCCACAGTCTCTCACCCAGACAGAGGGAGCCCCCCAGGATCTGGCTGTTATTAGAGGGGGGACTTGAAAGAACCAGCCATGCCTGAGGAGAAGCCTTATTGTCCCCACAAAATGGAGGGTGTTGGTGGAGGGAAGTGTGCACTGGGAAAGGGATGATGTGGAAACTGCCTGAAACCTGATTAGGAAGAACTTTGTTATTTCAGGATCATTATATTAAATATATATATATATAACTGAGCCAAAATGATAGCACAGTGGCAGGGTGTTTGCCTTGTACATGGCAAATCTAGATGGACCTGAGTTCAATCCCCAGTATTCCATATGTTCCCCCAGCCTACCGGGAATGCCGAGCCAGGAATAACCCCTGAGCATCACTGGGTGTGACACTACCACCACACGCCCCCGCAATAAAAGACCTTCCAAAACTTAGACCTGTATCCCAAAGAAAAACAGTCACCTGTCATCACTTTCTATAAGGTAGGGCCCTCATCCTTGTTTCTACTCTTCTTTTGGGGGGAAGCACACTCGTGTATCTGTGCTCAGGGGTCATTGCTGGTGGCACTTGGGAGACCCTATGGGATGCCAGGGATTGAACCCAGATTGGCCAAATCCAAGGCTAATGTATTATTAACTGTGCTATCTGTCAGGGTCCCCCCTGATAGTTTTTGGGCCACACCTGGCAGTACTCAGGGTTTACTCCTGCTTCTGCACTCAGGGATCACTTTTGGCAGTGCTTGGGCCTCTCTGGGATGCCAGAAATCGAACTTGGGTTGGCTATGAGGAAGTCCAGTACCTTCACTGCTGCACTATCTTTTGTTCTGACCATAAGACTGTTCTTTTTTTTTTTTTTTTTTTTTTTTTGGGTCACACCAGGCGCTGCTCAGGGGTTATTCCTGGCTGTCTGCTCAGAAATAGCTCCTGGCAGGCATGGGGAACCATATGGGACCACCTTTGGTCCTGGATCGGCTGCTTGCAAGGCAAACACCGCTGTGCTATCTCTCCGGGCCCAAGACTATGTTCTTTGAGGGGGGTGGCCACATCCAAAGGTGCTTAGGGCAGGCTTAGGAAGGCTCAGGGGACCATATGGGATGCCAGGATCAAACCCTGGTCAGGCCAGAGAGAGAGCATGGAGGTAAGGCCTTGCATGCAGAAGGATGGTGGTTCAAATTCCGTCATCCCATATGGTCCCCCGAGCCTGCCAGGAGCGATTTCTGAGCACAGAGCCAGGAGTAACCCCTGAGCACTGCTGGGTGTAACCAAAAAAACAAACAAACAAAAAAATCAGCTCAAATTATTTGGGGCCGGAGAGATAGCACAGCAGTGTTTGCTTTGCAAGCAGCTGATCCAGGACCTAAGGTGGTTGGTTCAAATCCCGGCATCCCATATGGTTTCCCGTGCCTGCCAGGAGCTATTTCTGAGCAGATAGCCAGGAATAACCCCTGAGCACTGCTGGGTGTGGCCCAAAAACCCAAATTTAAAAAAAACAAACAAACCCTGGTCAGCCACATGCAAGACAAACACCCTACCCACTGTGTTATCACTCTAGCCCCGAGAGTATGTTTTTCTGAAACAGACTTAATGAGATTCGGTGAGACACCAACCCCAAGAAATCAGCACCTCAGCCCCTCTGAGCTTATTCTAAGTTCCACAGCATCAACAACGGGCAGTGAAGCTTCTAGAACTTTTGCTGGCTTCCTCTTAAGGAAGCCCCTTCTCCCCACTCTTCACCAGCTCTTCTGGTCTGTGGACAAGGGGCCCTATTCTGGACTTTTCCATCCCTGGGATTCTAACTCTGGAAGACTTTGAGGTTCTGGTTCTCCCCTGAGCATCCTAGGTTCAGGCTGTGGGGTGTCCCGAGTGGGGAGTGCATATTAGATCACTGAGGGACATGTGTGCTGGGTCCCCCTTTAGTAGGGAGCATGCACACGCTGAAATAAGCACGAGCTTATTTTACTTCTTTGACATAAGTTTCCATTTCTCTACGCCCCCAAATACCTGGGAATGGAGTCACTGGGTTACATGGAAACTCCGTGGTGGCCCATTTTGAGGAACTACATCTTTCTAGGCCGCTGTACCCACACATCCCCACCCCTGGCCTCAGGACTCGGGCTCTAGTCTCCCCGAGCTCCCTCCAAGCACGTAAAGGGAGTGGGTGTTCCCAGGAGCTGAGCTTCCAAACTCAGGAGGCAGAACCCCTTTCTCATATCATAGGGGATTTTTGTGCGCCTCTTTGCAAGTCCCTGAGGTAGCTATAAATTGGTCATGGGTTTGTGTTGTTGGATGTGAGACCACATCCAGCAATACTCAGGGCTGACTTTTGGTGCTGTACTCAGCTATCACTTCTAGGGGTGCTCAGAGGACCCGATGGGGTGCTGGAGGTCAAACCTGAGTCAAGTACCTTCCCACCTTCCCCACTGCTCTCTTTTGGGGGGATTTTATGTTGGTTTTGGGGGCAATGCCTGGTGGCTCTTGGGGCTAACTCCAAACTCACTCAAGAATCAATCACTCTTGGCCAGGCTTTGGTGGTGGAGATCGAATCTGGGTCGTCTGCATGCAATGCAAGTTTCCTATCTGCTGGCCTCTCTCTCTCTAGCCCCTGTGTCAGGTGGGCTTCGGGCTTTGGGTTTTTTGGTTTGGTTTTGTTTGTTTTTGGATTTGATTTTTATTTTAATTTTGTTTTGTTTTTGGACTGTGCCCAGTAGTGCTCCTGGCTCTGCACAAGAAATTATTCCTGGCAGGCTTAAGGAGTATCGAACCCAAGATAACATGTGCAAGGCTAATGTGCAAGGGAGGACCCTGATATGCTCTGGCCTCATGGTCCTCTTCTTTTTTTTTTTTTGGTTTTTCGGGCCACACTCGTTTGATGCTCAGGGGTTACTCCTGGCTAAGCGCTCAGAAATTGCCCCTGGCTTGGGGGACTATATAGGATGCGTGGGGATCGAAACGAGGTCCTCCCTTGGCTAGCACTTGCAAGGCAGACTAGCTTGCGCAGGCTAGCCTAGGAGAGAACATGGTTCGATCCCCTGGCATTCCATATGGTCCCCCAAGCCAAGAGCAATTTCTGAGTACATAATCAGGAGTAACCCCTGAGCATCACCGAGTGTGGCCGAAAAATTTAAAAAAAAAAAAAAGGGTTCTATACCTCTAGATCTGGGCTTCCTTTGGGGGAGAGTGTTAGGCCACGCCCACAAGTGCTCAGAGGCTTTTTTTTGGGGGGGGGCCACACCCGGCGGTGCTCAGGGGTTACTCCTGGCTGTCTGCTCAGAAATAGCTCCTGGCAGGCACAGGGGACCATATGGGACACTGGGATTCAAACCAACCACCTTTGGTCCTGGATCGGCTGTTTGCTGTGCTATCTCTCCGGGCCCCCAGAGGCTATTCTTGGCTCCATGCTCAGGAGTGACCCCTAGCTTTGTTGAGGGGCTCCTGTGAGGTACTGGGTTTGGAGGTGGTGCTAGCTGCCAGCAAGGCCTTAACCATTAGACTTTCTCTCTGGCCCCAGATCCTTCTCCTTAAAGACAGTTCATTTAAACTAGGTTTATTCTTAGAAACATGGGGGGGCAGTGTCCTCTTACTCCTGGACAGAGCTGGGACTGATCGAGCACCCAAGTCCAGACCCATATGCATGGGGGTGGGGATTATCCTGCAGGAACCCACAGAATAGACAGGAGGTGGCAGGTGACCCAAGCTCAGGGTTCTGCTTCACACCTGCTCCAAACATTGTCAGGGGTGTCAGACAAGCTGCTCGAGAATGTTCCGCTGTGTTCTCTGTGGAATGTCAAGTTGCTAGGTTACCCGGAACTTCAGGAATCCAGGGAACAATGCACCACAAGCCATGTTCAACTTCTCAAAAAGAAAATGGATAAGAGCAGTGTTGTCTCTGTAAGCAGATTGGATTCCAGATGCGGTTCTACCAGTGTGTTTGTGTGGGTGTGAGAGAGAGACAGGCAGACAGAGACAGAAAGAGACAGAGAGGTGGGTGGTGGTTAGATGGTACGTGGATAGATGAATGAGCAGATGGAGGATGGGCAAGTAGGTATTTGGATGGATGGATGGATGGATGGGTGGATGGATGGATGGATGGATGGAAGGTGGGTGGGTGGGTGGGTGGATGTGTGGCTGGATAGGTGGATGGAAGGGTAGATGGGTGGGTAGGTGGGTGGGATGGTGGATGGGATGGTGGGAGGGTGAAATGGATGAATTGTGGGTGAATGAGTGGATGGATGGATGGATGGATGGATGGATGGATGGATGATGGTTGGATGGATGGGTGAGTGGATGGATGATGATTGGAGGAGGGAGAGAGAGAATAAACTTATTGAGGTAGAATTCTGCATCTTCATCTATAAAATCGCTGACAGTGATTACGTGTTTCTGTGAAGTAGAATTTGACCTTGATTCTCTCCCTTACCATTTCTGTTTTTTTTTTTTTTTATTTAATAGCACCTTCCATCTTGTGTTTTAGTGATGCTTTTAAAGTTAAAAAAAAAAAAAAATCCAACACTGTGTTTGAAACATGAACTCGAAGAGAGGGCAGAGCTCTGCTGTTCTCTTGTTCCCGTCCTTGACTTTCTCAGGCTGGACAGCCTGTCCTCAGCGCCCAGCTCCACCGTCTTAATCTTGGTACAAAGCATCATAGTTGTCTGGTTCCAGAATGTTCTAACAGGGGCGGGAGTGACAACACAGCAGGGAGAGCACTTGCCTTGCACACAACTAATGTCGGATTCCCCGACACCCCATAGGGTCCCCTGAGCATCACTAGGAGTGATTCCTGAGTGCAGAGCCGGGAGTAACCCCTGAGCACCATTGGTGCTGGACTCTTCAGTTAGGCCCCCCAGATTTGACCCCCACATCTACTTTTGGTCGGTAGAGGGTCCTATTCTGGGCTCTCCCACCCTGGCTTTGGGTCTCTCCCACATACCTGGGGCTCTGTGACCCTCCACAAGTACCTTAGGTTCATGGTGCACATTTGGGGTGATGTTTGAAGCGGCCAGCTTATTTGTGGTCCCCAGGTTTCCCCTTTGTGATTCCATCCTGATGGGTCCCCCAAGCTGAGCACAGGGTTCCCAGACTCAGGTGCCTGAATGGGAACAGGCAGTGTTCCCCAAGACTGGACAGCTGGGGTTAGAGCCTTGGAGAGCAACAGAACTGGGCTGAGGCTTTCTGGGAGGGACCTGGGAGCTGGCCCAGGAGGGCCTGAAGTGAGCTGGTAGTGGAGAGTGAGTTGACAGGCTCCCAGGAAAAGGCCCTGGGACAATGCGTCACAGCAGCTGGGATCAGAGGGTGGAGGAGAAATAGGGCCCAGGGGACAAGGACCCCACAGGCTGCCTCCTCCCCCTCACCCCACATGCTTCCTGGTTCCCAGCTGACCACGGAGCCTCAGGACCCTCCTGCTGATCCCTGGCTTTTGTTTTGTTTTGGGGTCAGTTTTTAAGCCAAAAACAAAGAAAGAAACAAACATGCCCCAACAACTGCTGATGTGTTTCCAGGGGTTTGTGCAGTTTTATCTCAGGGTGACTTTTTCTCAGGAACCATCCAGGGGTCCTGGAGACCCCTGCAGCAGTAGCCAGGCCTCCAATCCCTTCATCACACCCTCCCATTTTCATTCATTTATTTTTATTTGGGGGCCGCCCCTGGTGATGCTCAGGGGTCACTCCTGGCTCTAAATTCAGGAATCACTCCTGGCAGTGCTCAGAAAACCCTATGGGGTGCCGGGGATGGAACCCAGGTCAGTCTCGTAAAAGGCCAGTGCCCTCCCCGCTGTGCTATGGATAGTTCCAGCCCCTCTAATCTGTGTGTGTGTGTGTGTGTGTGTGTGTGTGTGTGTGTGTGTGTGTTTTGGGTCACACTGGCAGTGCTCAGGGGTTATTCCTGGCTCAAGGCTCAGAAATTGCTCCTGGCAGGCACGGGGGATCATATGGGACGCCGGGATTCGAACTGATGACCTCCTGCATGAAAGGCAAACGCCTTACCTCCAATGCTATCTCTCCGGCCCCCCCTCTAATCTATTTTGATCTGACTTTTGCATGCCAGGTCCGAGGGGTCTGGGGAATCTTCCATCTTACAATGATCAGCAGTGAGACTAGCTTGTCCTTGTCCCCAGCATACTTGGGGTTACTCCCTGAGCTCTCAGAGATGGGGAGCCCCAGATCCACCTTGCATGAGCCCAGTGACCAGGACTGCATTCGGGTGCCCAGGGGTTGCTCAGGCCAGCTCAAGTGGACTCCTGAGGGAACCTACATTGTGGCGCTGCTGGAGTGTCCTGGAAATTTCATTGCAGTGAAAGTCAAAGCTGCCGGGACAGTGCAGCTATCTGGGTCTCTGGTTGGTACCATCCCAGAAATGAGGGGTTAGGGATGAGTGTGGAAGTCACTATCTGCAGCACCCGGCTGCCTCCCCAGCCATTTCCCAGCATCTCATAGCTGGCGCCCCACCAAGCCCAGTGATTTTCCATGGGGAAGTCACTCTAGGGGCCCCAGTGCCCCCATCACTCTCTTCCCACTTGTGACGGGGTCCCCACCTAATGCTGTTGGCATTTGGAGCAGATGTTTCTGGGTGCTTGGGGTGGGTGGGATGGACGCTGCTACTGTCCAGAGTCCCCAACTCCTGGCTGTTGCCCCCCAGTGTTCAGCTGCTCCTGGAAGAGGAACACTGAGGTTATGATTGGGGGTCATGACCCCAGCACCTGCCCCTCCAACAGCAGAATGAATCTCAGGGGTCAGACAGGGTCAGTCAGACCCCCACGTCTGGGGGCTCCTTTCTCCCCAAGGCCCCATCTATGTAGGTACCTGAATGAAGGACCTCAGGGAGACTGTATGGTGGAACAGGGCATCCCGGGGGTTCCTACACACAATGGTTTTGCCCCCTTGGGGCCCTGGTGATGTCTGGGGGGGTCATAACAGGGCTGTGTGCTGAGTACCCCCCATTGTCAGGGCCTTAATCAGCTCTTCCACTACCCCCAAGAGAGCCAGTCTTGACCTCACTGAGGGCACCCCCACATGTCTCATGCATGGGTGAGGCCCCATCTCTGTGGGCTTCCCTGTACTGTCCCATATTGGGGGATCTGTGAGGTCTTGAAGGGGAAATTAGCCCTGTAACAGGCTGGGTCTTCTGAGTTCCTCTGTTCCCCAGAACTAGTCTGGAGAGGGGCCTGGGGCTGAGCCCTGGCAGTCTTGGGGTGGTAGCCCTGGGTGCAAATGGGGTACTTTTCTTTGTTCCCTGAAATAAGGTAGATTCCAGGGGGTGCTGAGTGATGGTTTGATGGGGATTTTGGGGAAGTTATTTTTGGGCCACACCCACTAGTGCTCAGGGCTGACTCTTGATTCTGTACTCAGAAATCACTCCTGGCGGGTTCGGGGGACCTTATAGGATGTGGGGGATCAAACCTGGGTCAGCCCTCCCTACTGCAGGGTCCCAGGAGAGTCCAGGGCAGTTCGAAGACTTCACTTCACAATCTTCCCCCCTCCCAAGCTCTCCTTGTCCCCCAACCCCACACCCAGTGAGCTCTCCGAGAGAGCTCTCCAGGTCAGAACCCAGGGAACTGAGGTTTCTCTCCCTCATTGTAGGATCTGAGGTGGCTGGAGATACTGGGCTGGCTAGAGCTAAGCATGACCCCACAGGAAGCAAGTGGCAGGAAGCAAAGTCTGGCCTAGGTTGAGCTGCCACTTTGCAGGCTTCAATCCAAACCGGAACTACAGTCAGGGTCTCAGGGTTGTCCCAAGCACTGCTGGGTGTGAGCCCCTAAATAACTGCTGGAGTGACAACTTAGTGGAGAGGGCGCTTGCTTTACCTGGGTTTGAGTCGATCCCTGGCACTCCATAGGGGTCCCCAAGCCCACTAGGAGAAATCCCTGGGCACAGAGCCAGGAATAACCCCTGAGCACTTCCGGGGGTGGCCAAATAAAACCCCCCAAAATGAAATAAGAAAATAAATAAAAAGAAGGCTAGAGAGATAAAGCAGACTTAGCCGACTTGGGTTCGATCTGTGGCATCGCACAGGGTCCCCTGGGAGTAAACTCTGAGCATTGCCAGGTGTGACCCCCCCCCAAAAAAAAACCAAAACACACACACACAGGCTCTCTCACATCACACAGTACACTGACTGACACATGAACACATACACACACACTGGCACGCAGTCGCACACAATGCACAGGGCTGCACGCACATCCCAAGGGGGGCCATGTCAGCCAGGGCCCCCCACGTGCCTGCAGCCACGGGACAGGCAGGAAGGCTCGACCCATCCCGGGCGGGTCCCGAGCCAGAATGGGGGGCCGCCTGCCCCCCGCCCATTTGTTTGCATTCTGGCTTCCAGGGCCTGCTTGGGGGTCACGTCCGCAGGCTGCACTCGCGTCTGTAGGGCGGGGCCTGCCCGGCCACCGTCCAGATGGACGAATGGCCAGACTGTGGTGTAGAGACAGCCCCGGTGGCTGGAGTGTGGCCTCTACGTGCAAGAATCTTGGGGTTCAGAGTGCAGAACCAGGAGTAACTTCTGAGTTCTGCTGGTTATGGCCCTTAAAAAAAAAAAAAGCCCAAAAAAGGACAAGAAAGAATCTTGGGGTACAGCCTCGTGGGTCCCAGAACACCAAACACAGAGAGATAGGAGAAGCCAACACCACCAGGCATGGGGTCCAAAAAAAAAAAACCCCACAAAATAACCTCTCCTATCTTTCTCTCCTCCCAACAAGCAAAGCAAGCAGGACAGATGCCCATTTCATAGAGGGAACACTGAAATGAGGGCCCCCACCCCCATCAGAGCTGTGCACTTGCCTTGAGTGTGTGAGTCTCTGGGTTCCATCCAGTGCAATGCCATTCACCAGCACCAAGAGATGGGAAGCAGCCCAAACACTGCCCGGACATGCCTATCCTAGGAAAGTTCTAGAATGTTCTTTAGAACGAGGAAGGACTTAATGACCACTGCTACAACATTGTGGGGCCTGAAGAACAGGAGATGGACACACAGGGACACACCCTGAGGGACCCCCACATCCAAGGACCTAGAGGAGCCCCTTGCAGAGAGACAAGGCCCCACAAAGCAGACTGGTTCTTCCCATGCCTAGACCGAACTTCTGGGAGTGAGAGCCATGGGACAGTGGGGTGGGTGCTGACCTTGCACACAACAGACCAGTTTGATCCCCAGCATCCTATATGGTCCCCTGAGCACTGAGCACATTCATAAGCACAGAGCCAAGAGTTATCCCGAGTACTGTCCGGTATGACCCAAAAACAAGACTTAATTGGTGCATTAACTCCTTCCTGGGTTCTCAACATTCATGGCCATTTCTCATTATAGGGGGAGGGGGTGTGGGGGGGGGGGACCAGGAGTCTTCCTAGAAAACCTTCTGGTACTTTCTGAGACTTACTGTCTGTGCCTTTGCCTAGTGCCTGTGGGCTGACTTTCTCCCCAGAAATTCCCCAGGTGGGTTGGCAGAAAAGAGAGACCTTCTCTGAGCCTGCAGGCCTGGGTCCCCATGGGGTTCCACAGGGTCACTTACTGCCTCCAACACTCCTACCTCCCCAATACTTCATGTTGCCGGGTTCTGGGGGTGACCCTTACCAGGCCCATGATCAGACTTCCTGGCATCCATGGGGGGCTGGCAATTTCGCACACCCCCAGAATATATATCCCCAGAGAGGATCAAGTCCACCCTGTCAATAGTGTTCAGGGGTCACCTAGACTTTTGTTTTTGGGCGGCCACATCTGATGGTGCTCAGGGGTTACTCCTGGTGGTGGTTCTTAGGGGTTATATGTAATGCCGGGGATCAAACCGGGGTCAGCCACATACAAGGCAAACGCTCTCCCTACTGTCCTATTGCTCCAGTCCCATGGATATTGAGTCTTGTGCTATATTAACAAACATATGGGCCCAGAGAGATAGCACAGCGCACAGCGGCGTTTGCCTTGCAAGCAGCCGATCCAGGACCAAAGGTGGTTGGTTCGAATCCCGGTGTCCCATATGGTCCCCTGTGCCTGCCAGGAGCTATTTCTGAGCAGACAGCCAGGAGTAACCCCTGAGCACCGCCGGGTGTGACCCAAAAACAAAAACAAAAACAAAAAAAAACATATAACAAATTTTGTGTGGAGCTTTGGAGATGGGGCATCCCTAGTGTTGCTCAGGGAATCCTAAGTAGTGCTAGGGGTTTGAATTAGGATCATTATGATTCAAGGTCTCAGTCCCTGGACCATCTCCTCTTCCTTTTTTTTTTTTTTTTTGGTTTTTGGTTTTTGGGCCACACCCAGCGGTGCTCAGGGGTTACTCCTGGCTGTCTGTTCAGAAATAGCTCCTGGCAGGCACGGGGGACCATATGGGACACTGGGATTCAAACCAACCACCTTTGGTCCTGGATTGGCTGCTTGCAAGACAAACGCCGCTGTGCTATTTCTCCGGGCCCTCCTCTTCCCTTTTTTATGTGCCTTAGTTCCAGGTGGGGACCCCCAACCCCATCTGTGCCCTTCTACCCCCCTGAAGTCAGGTTCAGCCTTTCAGAGTGCCTCTGAGCAGGACATCTGCCTCACTGTCTCCACACGTGTGGTTTGGTGTGCGGTTGTACACACATGCATGTCTTAGGCTCGCTTCCTTGGGAGAACATGTCACCCTGGTGCCTGCATGAAGGTGCTTACACGTGTGTGTCTGTGTTGACATTTGAGTTTCACACATGTTGGTGTGCACATGTGTGTATGTGTTGCTGTACATGTATGTTCATGGTGAAGAGCTGTATTGGTGTGTGTGTATATGTGCCAGTTCCCTGTGCATGTATGTTGATATGTGTGATCATGTGTTCATGTGTACAGATGCATGTATGCATGTGTTAGTGTCCTGTATCTCTACTGAAGGCCCTAAGTGCCCGTATCATACATGTGTGAGGATGTGGGAAGTACCGTATGCTTCTGTATCTGTGCATTTGGGGGGTGCATTGTGTATGTATCTATGTGGGGTTCACTGTGTGTGAGTGTCTGTGGGGCTCACTGGGTACCATGTGCCCCTTCTTAGACCCATGCTGCCTCATGAAGGGCACCCCCAGAACAGCTTGACTCACTTGGCTGAGTCCAGGCACCTCTGCCCACTGGGACACTGTGCAGTGTTGGGGGGGCAGAGTGTCAGCCCTGGGAAATCCAAGCCCTCCGCTCCTGACTGCCTAGTGCATGCAGCTCATCCCGGATTCTTCCTGCGCTGGCCTCTACTGGTGTCTGTGGACATGAACCAGGGGTTTTCTGTCACACACACACACACACACACACACACACACACACACACACACACACATGCACGCATGCGCGCACTTATCTCTGGACCCACAACACCATGTGACCAAGCTAAGACAGGCTGCCAAAGGAGAAGTGACATTCAGATCAAAGACAGTAAACACCCAGCAGTGCTCAGGGCTGACTCTGGCTCTTCACTCAGGGTTCACTCCTGGCATTGGTCAGGGGACCCCAAGTGTGTGATTTAAAAGCTGAGTGTGGGGGTGTGGAGTGATAGCACAGCAGTAGGGCATTTGCCTTGCACAAGGCCAATTCCTAATGGACCCTGGTTGAAATCTCAGCATCCCATATGGTCCCCAAAGCCTGCCAGGGATGATTTCTGAGCACAGATCCAGAAGTAACCCCTGAGCGCTGCTGGATGTGACCCAAAAACCACCCAAAAAAGCTGAATTTGGGAACCAGAGTGATAGTACAGCTGGGAGGGTATTTGCCTTACATGCAGCTGTTCTGGGTTTTATCCTTGGCATCCCATTGAGTTCCCCAGAACCACAAGGAGTATTCCCAAGTACAGAGCCAGGAGTAAATCCCGAGCATTGTTGGATGTGGCCCCAAAAGCAAAATAAATACATAAATATATAAAATAAAAGCTAAATAATTGGGACTGGAGCAAATCCAAGCCCTGCCAGGAGTGAGTCCTGAACACAGAGTCAGGAGTCAGCCCTGAGCACCACTTTATATGAACCCCAAACCAAAAATTATATAAATTACAAAATAAATCAATCGGTGTAGCACCCAAGGGCCTTTGGGGGGGTCCATGCTGATGGACCTCTAAGCCGCTCCGGGCTGTCAGTGGGACCCACCCCAGGACAATGCTGTATCCCTTCCAGGGAATTCTAAGTGGTGTCTGGGGGCCTCTGTGGTCACTCTACAGCAGGGGGTGCTCCTGACATCCAATAATGGATGTAACTGCCTGCTGTGAAGAGGACAGGAAGATTCCATCAACCTCTGGGCACCTCTAGGCCCACAGCAGCAGAGAAAGTCTCCACTCCTGACTGGAGCGGGACGGCGGTGGCACCCCCCAAATGGGTGGAAAAAACCCACTGGGCTGTGGAAAGCAGATGTTTGCACGGGAAAAGAGGTCACTCGACCTACAGAACCTGAGCGAATAGCCCTGCCTACCGTTAGCTCAGGAAGCCTGGCTGACCCCTGGGCACGTGCTGCTGTGAACAACTCCACCAGGAAAAGTCCAGAATGAGCCCCAGGGGGCCCAGTGTAGACCAGGGGTTTGATGCGTAGTCAGTGGCCCACTGCTGCAGGCTCCCCTGAGGAGCACAGCCTGGAAGACAGGACCAGGGACCCCTCCAGCCTTGCCCTCTGCATCTTATTGGGAAAGAGGGGAGAGGGAAGCCCTGGATGGGGTCGCCTTCGCAGGGCTGTTGATACGGCATGGAGGAGAGATTCCTCTGTTACTCCCACAGCTGGACTCAAGGTCCCCCAGAATGTCATGCTCCCTGCATTGCAGATCAGCGAAAGAGTAGGGGAACCAAAGGGATAATATGAGGTTAAGGTGCTTGCCTTGCAGGCAGCAGGCACTGGTTTGATCTCCCCATGTCACATGAAGTCTCCTGAGCCACACCAGGTGTGACTTCAGAGCACAGAGCTGGGAGTAGCCCCCAGCAATACTAGATTTGTCCCAAGCCTCCCCCTAAAAAAAAGAAATTTGGTCCCAGCTTCATCCAGGGTCCTGCTTGCATTAACCCCTGAAAAACAGACTGGAATATGTCCAGTCAAGCCTGGGAGGGTCCAGCTCTTCTTGGTGCCCCCCAAAACACATTGGACAACCAGCCTCCTAGTCCTGCAGGCCCCATACACCTGTCATGTCCTCCACTATCAGCTCTATAGATTGTCCCATCCTAGCAGAAAATGGGGTAACACCTTGATCCCCCATATTCAGTGGACAGTGCTTGTCCTGTCCCTGAGACCAGCCTATAGCTGCCTCCACCTGTCTCCCAAATGGAAGAATATGAATTCCAGAAGACAACTAGATTTCCCCCAGCCCTCCCCCACAAATAATCACATCTCTCCTGCAGGCATTTACTGTAGAGAATAAACTGAACTGCCCCCCCAAAAAAAAACCCTGTGCAGGGCGCCCATTTCCAATGCACCGGTTTGTGATTCTGTCTCTCCTTTTTGAAACAGGACGAAGCCAAAAATTTACAAAACTGCAAGGAAAAAAAAAAAAAGGTAGGTGACTCTTTTGTCTTACTTCATCAGCTTGGAATCCCTTGTTTTTTTCGAAAAAGGAACAAACAGGCTCGGGTATTTCACGCGCCGATGACACAGGAGAGATGCTGTCACCGCTTAGAACAGCTCTGGGCCCCGCGCCAGGAAACCAGGTTCTAGTCCTGGCCCCGCCCAGCCAGCCCTGGGTCCGGGGAGTCCGGCTCCACCCAGATGGACGGCGCCCATCTTTTCAGGGACCGCCCAAACGCCAGTACAAGCCCCGCCCACCGACAGGAATCTAGATCTGGCCACGCCCACACTGCGGGTTGTTTTGGTCGAGGCCCCGCCCACACCGCCCTGATTCCAGTCCGGGCCCTACCTATACCGCCTTGATTCCATTCCTGACCCCGCCCATGCATCTCCGGCCACGCCCATGCAGCCTTGATTAAAATGCAGACCCCGCCCGTCAACCTTGATCATAGTCTTGACCACGCCCACGCAGTGCTGATTCCAGTCCAGACCCCGCCCATAGCGCCTTAATTCCGTTCTTGACCCCGCCCATGTAAGGCCGGTCACACCCACCCAACCTCGATTGCAATGCAGGCCACGCCCATAGAGCGTTGATTACCATTTAAGCCCCGCCCGTGTGGTCCTGGCCCCGCCCACACCGTCTTGATTCCAATCCCAGTCCCGCAGCGGAAAACGTCTCCCCGTTTACCAAAACTGAGCATCCCGGCTCTCAGATCCGCCAGACAGCAGGGAAGTGGGTCCCCGGAGACCGTCGCGCACTTAGCCTCGTGTTTCCGGGAACCCTGTGCAAATATTTCGCGTCCATGACCTCACCCGGCTGGAGTGGAAAATGTGTCGGCTCCAGACCTTGCCCCGCCGCTGCCCCCGCTTTTTCTGGCCGACTCAGCGGCCTCGCCTCCTGCTCCAGCTCCCGGTTTCCGGGGCGGGAGGTGGGGGGCCTCCAGAGGGGAACTTTCGCTTTTCTCGGCTCAAGTCTTTCTACTGGCAGCTTTTGCATTTGCTCCCCTCAGTCCCCCTCTGGCTCTGAGCAGGCAAACTGGGTAGAGAGCTGCCCCCCCCCCCAATATCTTCTCCCTACCCCCAGCACCGCGATGTCCTTTTCCCCTGTGGTGGGGCTGATATGGGGAGATGCTGGTGACTTTCTCTGTGGGGGAGAAACGACAGATGTGTGGTTCTGGGAGATGGCACATTTTGGGGATGCTGGGAAGATGCCCCTGTAAACTGCAATGGGGAGATGAGAGAGGGGCTGAGACTTCTGTGCTTGAACATGTTTGGGGGCATTGCCCAATTCCTTGAACTGGAAGGGGATCTGAAACATTAAAAGTAGGGGTCAGTGGGGCCAGAGAGATAGCACAGGGGTAAGGCATTAGCCTTGCATGCGGCTTTCCTGGGACGGGCCCAGTTCGATTCCTGGCATCCCATATGGTTCTCCGAGCTTGCCAGGAGCGATTTCTGGTCACAGAGCCAGGAGTAACCCCTGAATATCTCCGGGTATGGCCCAAAAACCAATCAATTAATAGAAATAAATTTTTTTAAAAAGTGGATCAAGGGCCCGGAGAGATTGCACAGCGGCGTTTGCCTTGCAAGCAGCCGATCCAGGACCAAAGGCGATTGGTTCGAATCCCGGTGTCCCATATAGTCCTCCATGCCTGCCAGGAGCTATTTCTGAGCAGACAGCCAGGAGTAGCCCCTGAGCACCGCCGGGTGTGGCCCAAAAATAAAAAAAAAAAAAAGGAGGGGGAGATCAAGTGGAAGGGTGCATTTAACAGTGGCTGGGGGAGGAAACCCCCCCCCCGTATGGTTTCTTGAGTCAATATACGAAATAACTAAGTAGGGGCCAGAGTGATAGTACAGCAGGGAGAGCACTTGTGTTGCAAGTTTGATCCCCAACACCTCATGGAGTCCTTTGAGCCCACCAAGATTCCCAAGAGAAGAGCCAGGAGTCAGCCCTGAGCATCCCTGGGTGTGCCCAAAAACCAAACAAAAACAGAAAAGAAAAAAAAAGGATTAAGCAGTCTAGAGACAGGAGAATTAGTACCAGGGGATAGGGGGCATTAACCCTGCATGCAGCTGACCTGGGTTTGAACCCCATGTACTACCAGGAGTAACCCTGAGTACTGCCTGGTATGGTCATAAAACCAAAGGGGGGGTGGAGAAATGAATGATGGATTCATTAAAAAGGCAGGAGAGCCTGTTAGGTGGCTCAAGCACAGACTTTGTTTTGGTTTTTTTTTTGTTTTGTTTTGTTTTGTTTTGGGTCACGCACAGCAGCACCCAGGGGTCACTCCTGGCTCTAAGCTCAGACATCGCTCCTGGCAGACTCGGGGGACCATATGGGATGCCGGGATTCCAACCACCGTTCTGCATGCAAGGCAAATACCCCACCTCCATGCTATCTCTCCAGCCCAAGCACAGACTTTGTATACAGGAGCCCTAAGTTCCATCCCTAGCACCTCAGGGTACCCCGAACCTCACCAGAGTTTTCCTGGAGCATAGAGCCAGAGTAGCCTCTAAGCACTGCTGACTGACCAAAAACAAACCAAAGCAGAGGATTTGGAGAGATAGACCAGCAAGTAAGGCACTTGCCTTGCACATGGCCCGCCAGCTTCGATTCTTTGCACCCCACATATGGGTGCCCCACCAAGTAATCCTTGAACACAGCCAGCAGTAACTCCTAAGCATCGCCAGGTGTGGCCCCAAAACAAAATAACCAGGGACCCTGGGGTGGAGCACAGTAGGGAGGGTGTTCAAAGTCAGATTTGATCCCTCTATTCCACAGGGTCCCCCAAGCCCACCAGGAGTGATACCTGAGTGCAGATCTAGGAATGACACCTGAGCATCACTGGTGTGGCCCCAAAACAAAAATGAAAAAAATAAAAGAGACCTCAAGGGAATCCATGAGCTCAGGTCACTGGGGGTGGGCAGCTTGGGGTGCCCTTTTATGTGAGCCCCAACTGTCTTTCCAGACTGGGGTGCTTCTGAGAGTGCACAGATATAGCTGCGCCATAAAGAAAAAACAACAGGGAGGTAAGGTGTTTGCCTTGCATGCAGAGGTACGGTGGTTTGAATCCTGACATCCCATATGGTCCCCCAAGCCTGCCAAGGGCGATTTCTGAGCATAGAGCCATGAGTAACCCCTGAGCGCTGCAGGGTATGCGACCCAAAAACCAGAACAAAAAGAAAAAGACAACAGAACCCACACAGGCTCAAAAAATGGGTGTTGGCTGAAACGGACACCCCAAGGCCCAAGGCACAGCCAGGAATTACCTGCAGGTCACCCGAACCTCTGAGTGGCCCCTCCCCAAGCACCCCAGCACCTGCTGCCACGTGTGAACTCTCAGGTATTAAGCCCCCTCCCCACCTCAATCAAAGGACTCTGTGCTCTGGGACCCTAAGTTGAGCCACTGTCATTAGTCCTTTCTAGAAGTTTCAGGCTGATCCCCAGAATGCAAAGGGAGAGCTGTGAGGAGAGACAAGGTGAGGGGTTGCATTCTAGGCATCAGTTTGACCCCTAGCACTAATAGTCTCCCAAGTTTGGGGATGGTGACTCTGGAGGAAGGAACGTCCATGTCCCCTCACCCACTGGAGGAAGCAACACCCTACCCCCTAGGAAGTGGTGGCATTAGGACCCTCTCCCTGCCCTAGGTGTACCCCAGAAATCTGGGTAGGACCTGAGCCCAGGACTAAGAGGACAAGAGTATGTGTAGTTAGAAGCCATGAAATCAGAGGGAATTCTGTTGTAGCAGCTTCAGGACGTTCATTTCATGCCCCGGGTTATCTCTCAGAGTGGGCTTTGCAGCGTGCATAGGAGTCTGCAGAAGCACCTGGGGAAGGCCTAGATCAGCCCTGTGTGTCCTCTCACCCCAGGCTGAGCTTCCCAGGCTACTCCAACAGAGGGGCAGGTTGATGACACCCCCCGACCCCTCTGTGCCGGGAATCAGGGAAGCGAGGTGACAGAGCTGGGATGGGTCAGCCTCATGTGACCACGGGGGCTCCCTACAAACAGAGGGCAGCCTGTCCTCTGCCCTCACACACGCGCGCGGGGTCACCCACCCCAAGGCCACCACACTCACTCCTCTAGCTAAATATAGCTGCGGCGCAGCTAGGACACAAAAGGGTGACCCTGACCAAGAGTCACAAGGCAGTGCCCAGAACCCCACGCCCAGACCCCACTCTGGGCTCATGGGTTCTGGAGCACAAAGGACCCCAGAAGCCCTCACGAGACAGGTCTCTCTCTACACACACGCCCCCAGACATGACCTCAAGCAGCTGCAGGCCTGGGGAAGCGGGGGTGTAGGTGGGGGCAGAGAACTCTGGAGCTGAGGTCAGAGACGAGGGACCAGTCTGAAGGGGAACAGAAAAATTCATGCTTGGATCCCAGCTTCCGGGAGATGCTCAGAATTTCTGTTTCATCCGTGTTTGGAATTGTGTTTTAGGTTTTTTCCTCTGTTTTATTGACTCACACCCAGCAGTGCTCAGGGCTTACTCCTGGCTCTGCTCTTAGGATTCACTCCCTGGAGTGAATCAAACCTGGGAATCAAACCTAGGATAATCCCATGCAAAACAAGTGCCCTCCTGCTGTGTGATGGCCTCAACCCCTGTGTCTGCTTCATTCTGAAGTTCAAATGCTCGCAAGCACCCTGATTTCTCCTCAGGGAGCCTCCTCTTTTGGGGGGGGGGGAAATCACACCTGGCGATGCTCAGGGGTTACTCCTAGCTTTGCGCTCAGAAATCGCCCCTGGCAGCTCAGGGGACCATATGGGATGCCGGGATTTGAACCACCGTCGGTCCTGGGTTGGCTACTTGCAAAGCAAACGTCCTACCGCTGTGCTTTCTCTCCGGCCCTGGAGGGTCTCTTGCGGGACCCCAGGAGAGGAAAGGATGAGGGGCATTAAGACAGGGACCCTGCCCTGATGATACCTCCCTACAGCCCAGCATGTGCCCCCACTTCTTTAGGGGAAGTTGAACTTTTAGTCCACACCTGGCTCTTTGCCCTCAGGAGTTACTCCTGGCAGTTTTGGGGGGACTATATGGGATGCCAGGGATGGAACCTTGCATGCAAGGCAAACGCCCTCCCCTACTGTACTATCACTCCAGTTCCTCTTTCTCTTTTGTTAGTTTTTGGGTCTGATGGTGGTGTCCAGGGCTTATTCCTGACTGTACTCAGGGATCACCCCTGTGGAGTGCTGGGGATTGAACCCTGGTCTTCCATATGCAAGACAAGTGCTATCCCTGCTGTACTATCGGTCTGGCCCCCCACTTTCTGCAGATTCTTGAGCTCGGAGGACTTCAGAGCTGCAGAGATTTTCAATCAAAGCAAATGCCCTACCCACTCTACTATCTCTCTGGCCTCCACAATGCCTGTGTGTGTGTGTGTGTGTGTGTGTGTGTGTGTGTGTGTGTGTGTGTTTGTGTGTGTGTGTGTTTCAGGGCCACACCTGAAGCTTCTCAGGGGTTCTACCTGGCTGCTGTTTGGGGTGCCACGCAGAGCCAGGATGGACCCCCCAAAACGATCTCTCTCTCCAAAACACCAGTATTTTCCTCTAGAGTCAAAGCAGATTCCATCTCCCAGTCTCACCCCTCACCCCCTTAATGCCAGGAGCACCCCAGTGAGATTGGGGTGTGTAGGACAGCACCACATGATCTGCAGGCTCTCCCCCACCCCTCCACTGGGCCTTCCCTCCCCTGGCCTCTTCCAATCTTGGCTAGGCTGCGTTTGGGTTTTGTTTTGGTGTGGGGTGTTTTTTTTATGTTTGTTTGGATCTTTCTTTTTTTTTTTATTTTTTTAACTTTTCCAGCATAACACACCGTCTCCTGGGCTCGGGAACACTCTGTACCCCATGCCCTCTCCCGCCTGCTCCCCGCCTGAGCCTCCTCCGTCCTCCAGCCTCCAGCCGGATCTGGCTGCTAGTCCCTGTGGGCGGTTTTCCTTCCTTCCTCTGGCAGGCAGGCGGCGACGGGGGCCTCGGAAGGAAAGAGATCGGGAGCACGGAGAGCTGGAAAACTGGCGGTTCCGGGAAGTTTCAAAGACACACGCCGGTTGCAGGGTTTCAAAGGCGCGTCTGTTCTCGGCAAAGAGGGGGGACCCTGGAGCGCGCGCGGGGCTCATCCGTGCATTGTACTGCCAGCCAGTCCCCACCCCCCTTCACTCACCCCTCCATGCCCAGCCTGCTGCCCGGAAGCTTCAAGCCCTCAGAGAAGCTAAAGAGGACAGATGATCGTTGCCAGGTTTATAGAGGGCACAGGGGCATAAGTTAAAAGCAAAAGAGGGAGGCCCGGAGAGATAGCACAGCGGCGTTTGCCTTGCAAGCAGCCGATCCAGGATCAAAGGTGGTTGGTTCGAATCCCGGTGTCCCATATGGTCCCCCGTGCCTGCCAGGAGCTGTTTCTGAGCAGACAGCCAGGAGTAACCCCTGAGCATCGCCGGGTGTGGCCCAAAAACAAACAAACAAAAAAAAGCAAAAGAGGGGGCCGCAGAGATAGCATGGAAGTAGGGCATTTGCCTTGCATGCAGAAGGACAGTGATTCGAATCCCAGCATCCCATATGGTCCCCGAGCCTGTCAGGAATAACCCCTGAGTGCTGCTGGGTGCAACCAAAAAACCAAAAAAAAAAAAAGGCAAAAGGCCCAGAAATTTCTCTGGTATTTGAAAGGGCTATACTCAAGGCCCTGCGTTCGATCCCGGACACTGCTAAGTCCTGATGCCCCTGACTTCCACTGCGTGATGGAACAGAACAGCCCCGAGAAGAAAAACAATCAATCAGGGCTGGCTAGTGCGCTTTGTGCATGGCTGATCTAGGTTGGAGTCCTATAGAGTCTGCCAAGTCGTGCCAGGAGTGCCTCCTTCGTGCAGAGCCTCCTCCGTGTAGCAGGCACCCCTGAGGTCCTGCCCCTGAGGTTACCTGGGTGCTGAGGCCAAACCCACATAGGCCCTACCAAATCATCATGACCCCTTGCTGGAGTCCAGGTTTGGAGAAGGCGTGACTCCTGGCCATCTCTTCAAGGCCACACCTGAGCCTAGATGGTCCAGCAAGTCAACCCAGAGAACTCTACCAGGAGTGATCCTGACCCCATTTGGGGGTGAAGGGGTGTGAGTGGGGGTGGCCGGGATGGTAGGAGTAGAGCCTCGTGACAACTTACTGAGTAGTAACAGGAAGTTCGCCCCACCCACAGGGCTCAGTCCCCCGCCCACGGGACTCGGGACCCCGCCTGCAAGGTTTCATGAAGTGTTTTATGTTTTTGTTTTGTGGGCCACACTCAGCAATGCTCAAGGGTTATTCCTGGCTCTGCACTCAAGAATCACGCCTGGTAGGCTCAGGGTACCACATGGGATGCCAGGGATCGAACCCGGGTCAGCCACCTACAAGGCAAGCACCCTCCACACTGTACTATGGCTCCAGCCCTTGAACTTGCCCCCCTTGGCTCAGGACTCCGTCCACAGCATCTAGGACTGCACCCATAGAACCCAGGACTCTCCAAAAATCAGCCTTAATTTAGGGGAGGGACTTTAGATCTAACTGCTCCGGACACTTGGTGGTCTTGGGGGTAGCCCAACACCTCATCCCAGCCCTAGCTGCTCTTAATGCTTAGGAAGCTAGGTCAGTGAACCCCACTTTCTTGTCCTTCTGCGACAAGTGGCCACTCCCCCTCCTCCTCTGCTTGCTTGAAAGTCAGTCAGTCCCCTAGCAGCCCACCACCCCAGGTTCTAGAAGCCTACAGAATCTGGTGGGTGTCCCAGTGTCCCATTTGGCTGACAGGTGCAGCGGAATCCCAAACCCTTCCCCTCCTAGGCCCCACCCCTGACCTTTCTCCCTTCTGAAGAGGCTTGGCATAGCGCCCAGGCAATGCCAGGATGCAACCTGCCCTTGGCCTGGAAAGTCTGAGCCCTGGGCCTTTGAGTTCTTTTAGAGAGGATACTGGGGCCGGATCGCATATGGGGGGGGGGGGGGCGCTGCTGGCCTTGCACTTGGCCAACCCGGGTTCAATCCCTAACACCCCAGATAGTCCCCCCCACCTCCCAAGCACCACCACCAGGAGTGATCCCCCTATTGCAGAGTTAGAATGAAACACTAAGCACCGCAGGATGTGACCCCCCCCCCCCAAACTAAGAAAGAACTAAAGAAGGTCCAGGTCTCTCCCTGCAACCCCACCCGAGCCCCACAGTGGAGCCGTTGGCGGGGCCCTTCCCTCCACCCCACCGGGGCACATTTTTCACATTCTTTTCCTTTGACGCAGCCCAACTGGGCCAACGTCTGTCTGTCCGTCCTTCCGAGCCTCTTGGGCAGCCCCCGCGCGCCACCCGAGCTGGTCTCCCTATGCTCCAGGCCGCCTGCCCGGGGAGCCAAGCTCCCTCGCCAGCTATGAGAGTTATGCATGGAATCCGGAGGCTCGGCGGCCCCCTCGGGTCTGGCTGTCACCGTATCCGGTATCCGGTACCACTGTCGGGTAAACGTCGGAGTGCAGCCCAGAGGAGCTTCACCAGGTCACCAGTTTAGGGGGAGACCGACCCCCAGTTTGGCCTGGCGCAGGCTGACCGGCATGGGGCGCTGCAGAGAAATCTCTTCTGCTAGGCACGCGTGGAGTCCCTCTTTCTCCTTTCAGCTTGGTGCTGGGTCAGGCCAGGCTTGAGGGTTCACCCCAGGACCCCCTTCGTGCACGCAGCTCCTGGGGTCTTGGTTCTTCCTTTGAGGTTGTCAGAACCACATGCATTCCAGGAAGGCTTGGCCAGACTCCAAATTATATTTTTGAGTGGTCTCTCTGTCTCTCTCTCTCTCCCCCAAATTACACTTTTGAGTGATCTCTCTCTCTCTCTTTCTTTCTCTTTCCCCCCACCCCTGCCTGGCATGCTCTCTCTGCATGCATCTGGGGAACCGGCCAGAAGGAAGTAGGGTTGAAGGACATCAAGTCCTTAATACTAGCAGAGAGAGGGCAGAGAGACATTTGCAAGGGCCCTGGGCTCAGGCCTTGCATGTAGGAGCCCTTGGGTTCGAGTACTTGCAGAGCCACCTGAGCACCACCCAGGTGACCCAAACACATAGGACAAGCCCATAGAGGGGACTGAGTGACCCCCTGGGGGTACAGAGGACCAGGAAACTTAATTTTGTTGTCTGGGGGCCACCCACCCTGCAGTGTTCAGTTAAGGCTTACTCCTGGTTCTGTGCTCAAGAATTTTCTGGCCAGCCAGAGTGATAGCACAGCGGTAAGGCCTCTGCTGGACCCCGGTTCGAATCCCAGCATCCTATATGGTCCCCCGAGCCTGCCAGATGCAACTTCTGAGTGCAGAACCAGGAGTAATTCCTGAGTGCCACCAGATGTGATTCTCCCCACCCCCCATAAAAAGAATCTTCTGGCCATACTGAGGGCATGGGATACCGGGAATCAAATCTGGGTCAGCCATGTACAAAGTAGCACCCTTCCCCGTACCCCAGGAAGCTTTTCTGGGGTACACAAGCTTCTCAGACACACATAAAAGTTCTGTCATATCCTTGGGGGAGGAAGTAGCCAGCCAGAGCTGCTGATTCAAGACCAAACACAGGAGGCTCAGGAGGCCTTCTCTAAAACATGCACCCCCAATTCTGCTCGTCAGGGTCATCTCAGACTCCAGCTAACAGCTGAGGAGATTCCTGGCATGCAGTGTGTGTGTGTGTGTGTGTGTGTGTGTGTGTGTGTGTGTGTGTGTGTGTATGTGTGTGTGTTGTTTGGGCTCTGAATTTTGACCCATACTTAGAGGTGTTTTGGAGAGACCAGGCAGTGCCAGGAATTGAACCCATGATTTTTGCATGTGCAGCAGCCTTATTTTGTTGGGGGGCTACAACCGGCAGTGCTCAGGGGTTACTCCTAGCTCTGCACTCAGGAACCACTCTGGCCAGGCTCAGAATGTCGGGTATAGAATCCAGGTTGGCCATGAGCAAGACAAGTGCCTTTCCAGCTATACTATTGCTCTGTTCCCCGAATTTGCTTGTGCTTTTGTTGTTTTGATTGTTGGCTTGGGGGGAATCACACCTAGCGACTTGGGAACTTCTCTGAGCTTTGTAATCAGGGTTTCTTCCTCTGGGGCTCAGGAACGTGAACCAGGCCTCCCGAATGCAAATGTCTGTCTGCACTCATCCTGTTGAACTGTGTCTCGGCCCCCCCTATTTTGGTCTCCTAAAGTTCCACTTTTGGCTACAACTGAAACACTTTTCTCCTCTGTGTTTTCCAGTTCTCTCTCTTTTTTTTTTTCTGAAGCTGTCTTCCATGTTTCTTTTTGTCTCTGATCCTGGCCTTGTCTGTTCATCCTCTACTTCTTATTTGCTTTTCCTGAATGTCCAATTGACTGCTAAGATTTCCAGTTCTGCCTATCTTTCTCTTTGCAATGATTTCATTGGTGGGGGGTGGGGGGTGAACCACAGCAGCAATGCTAACTCCTGGCTCTACACTCAGGGATCACTCCTGGCAAGGCTTGGGATGCTGTGGAACAAATCTGGGTCATCCCACATGCAAAAACAAATGTCCTACCCACTGTACTATCTCCCTGGGCCCTAGAGTCTTGTTTGTTGGTTTGTTTTGAGGCCACACCCATTGGTACTTAGGGCTGATTCCTGGCTCTGCACTCAGGGATCATTCCTGGCGTTGCTCAGGGGACCCAATAGAATTGTGGGGATTGAACCAGTATCAGCCGTTTGCAAGGCCCAGCACCGTCCCTGCTATCCTTTGGCTCTGTCCCAGACTCTTTTATATTTTTCCTTGGTTCATTGATCCAGGCTCCATGGGACTTTTCCAGCTGCCTCCCCCGCCCCAGGCCTGGGTGTGTGGCCCTCAGCAATGAGCTGGTTGCTGGGACTCGGCGTTTCTCAACCATCACCAGAGAACCAGCTAAGCCACCTCCTCTGGCCACAAGCCACCCAGCAGCTGTGTTTATCCTTGTCCTTTGTCACCTGTGCCTGAAAAGAGCCCGTCGCCTGCCTGGCTGCCAGCTCCAAACCCATTCTCTGACTTGAGATTTAAGGAGCTTTGCCAAGCACTTTGAGAGCACAGGGTATGGCCCAGGGACAGTGGATCCTAGAGAGGGCAAGTAACTTTCCCAAAGTAGCACAGTCTGATACAGCAAAGGCAGGATTTCAGTTACCAGAGCCAAACCTGGTGGTGCTTAGAGGCTCCACTGGGCATCAAAAATCAAACTCAGCACCTTGTGCATGCCAGACCTGCACCCCAATACTTGGAGCTCTCGCCTCGACCCGAACTCTGCATTTATTTGGTTTTGTTTTGAGGCTACACCTGAGGTGCTCAGGGGTTACTCCCACCTCTATACTCAGGAATCACTACTGCCGGGCTTGGGGGACAATATGGGATGCCGGGGATCAAGCCTGGGTTTGCCGTAGACAAGGAAAATACTCTACCCACTGTTAGCCCGGTGCCCAGGGCTAACTCCTGGCTTGGTGTTTGGGGATCATGTCTGCCAGGGCACTGAGAGACTTATGGGGTGCTGGAAATCAAGCCAGAGGCAACCATGTGCAAGGCCAATCCCTTCCCCACTGGCCTGTCTCTCTAGCCCTACCACCTGCTTTGGAAATTCACTTTTACTCTTATGCCCCCCCCCATCAGTACCAAACAATTGGGGTTCCATGAAACTGGACCCTGTTGGGGCTTTTTGTTTGTTTACTTGTTTCTGAGCACACCAGGCAGCACTTGGGTTACTCCTGGCAGTCTTGTGGGACCATATGGGATGCCAGAGGTAGAACCTGGGTCAGCCGCATGCAATGCAAACTCCCTCCCTGGTATTCTTTCTCTCCAGCCCCATTCAGTTTCTTTCTTTCTGTTTGGTTTGGTTTGGACCACATCCAGCAGTGGCCACAACTACTCAGGGCTGACTCTTGAATCTGTGCTCACCCTGGGTGTCCGGGATTGAATCTTGCTGGCTCCAATATACTGCAGTTTCTTTCTATTTTTTGTTTGTTTGTTTGTTTGTTTGATTTTGGTTTTGGGGCCACATCCAGTGATGCTCAGGAGTTACCCCTGGCTATGTGCTCAGAAATCGCTCCTGGCTTGAGGGACTATGCAACGCTGGTGGGGATCAAACCGTGGTCCATTTGGTTAGCAGTTGCGAGGCAAACACCCTACTGCTTGCTCCACTGCTCCGGCCCCTATGTCCCAAGGGACAATGAGTGATGTCTGGACCCCTCTGAGTGGTAATATGGGGGAGGCAGGAAAGAGGGTGTCCTGTCATTGTCTGTGCCTCATCCCACAGTGACTCCAAATCAGGATCTGGGGTGAGGTGAGCAGGCCTGCTCCCATCTAGCCCCCACTCCATAGTATAGCTGTGTGCCCACCCCAGGCTTTCCCCATGCACTGTTTCCATGCTTGCATGGGGGAGCTCCCCTCGGAGCTGTGCTATCTGGGGTGACTGTTCCAGCCGGCTTGCCTAGAGTTCCTGTTTCTGGGTTCCTGGGCGGGATCTGCCGAAACTCTCGCTGCCCTTTCCGCCCTTTGCCCAGAGCCCGCCAGGCCTGGCAGTGGCTCAGCGCGTATTTTTAGAAGCTTTTCACCCCAAGTAACCCTGCCAGGCCTGACCCCGCCTCTCCCTCCCGGGAGCCTGCAAACCTGCCAGTCTCTGCCTTCCCCCTCCCGGTCCTACTCCCCACTGCCAGGACTCTGCCAGCCTTCAGGGCCCACTGCACCCCGGGCACCCAGGCAGGCCCGCCCGGCCAGGGTGCCTGTGTGTCACGTGCGGGGTGCTGGGGTTCTCTGACTCAGCACCTTCCCGGGACCGACTGGGGCTGAGTCAGGCCAGGCCGGGCCATGAGTCGGCTGCACGTGGGCGCTGACGCCACCAGCAGAGCAGCTCAGCTCACCTCGGCACACGCAACAACACTGCCAACAACACTGCCGCCTGTGCCGGGGAGAAGGGGGCAAGAGTGATGGGACAGCGGGGAGTGCCCTGGCTTTGTGTGCATGACCCAGGTTTGATCCCCAACGCCCCATAGGGTCCCCCCTGAGCTCTGCCAGGAGTCAGCACCAAGCATGGCCGAGTGTGGCTCAAAAAGGAAAACAAACAGGGGCCTGAGCTATATAGCACAGTGGTAGAGAGTTAGCCTTGCATGTGGCCAACCTCAGATAGACCCTGGTTCAATTCCCAGCATCCCATATGGTTCCCGGAGCCTGCCAGGAGCGATTTCTTTTTTTTGTTTTGTTTTGTTTTTTGGGTCACACCTGGCAGCGCTATCCTGGCTATACACTCAGAAATCGCTCCTGGCAGGTTCGGGGGACCATATGGGATGCCAGGATTCAAAACACCATCCTTCTGCATGCAAGGCAACCGCACTACCTGTATGCTATCTCTCCGACCCCAAGGAGCGATTTCTGAGTACAGTGCAGAGCCAGGAGCCTTGAGCACTGCCCAGTGTGACCCAAATGCCCCGCCCCCAAAAGGCAAAACGGGCCTGAGTGGTGGCATCTGCCTTGCCCAAGCTAAGCTAGGACGAACCTCCATTTGATCTCCCAGTGTCCCATATGGTCCCCCAAGCCAGGAGTGATTTCTGAGTTCATAGCCAGAAGTAACTCCTAGGCCTCACCGGGTGTGGCCCAAAAACCAAAAAAAAAAAAAAAGGCAAAGGCATCTGCCTTGCCCAAGCTAGCCTAGGATGGACCATGATTCAATCTCCCAGCATCCCATTTGGTCCCCCAAGCCAGGAGCAATTTCTGAGTGCATAGCCAAGTAACTCCTGGGTGTCACTGGGTGTGGCCCCAAAAAAAGGCAAAACAAACATAAATAAATGCCTGCATCGTGGACCCAAAGAGTAGGACAGTATGGAGAGTGCTTGCTTTGCACAGGCTGACCTAGGTTCCATCCCTGGCACCTTATAGGGTCCCTCAAGCCCGCTGGGAGTGATCACTGAGCATAGAGCCAGGAGTCAGCCCTGAGCATCCACAGGTGTGGTCTAAATCAAACCTAACAAAACAAAACACAATGTCTGGAGTAATAGTACATTCGGGAGGGCACTTACCTTGCACGAAGCCAACCTGGGTTCGATCCCCAGCATTCCAGGGGGCTCCCATGAGGATGCAAGTTCATGTCAACTCCACACATCCTCATAACCCTTTGGCCACTACACCAACCCAAGTATAGTCTCATAGGGCACCCATAGACATATACACATTAGTAACAAATGGACAAAGACATGCAAATATGTGAGCACATGTGTCCATGGTCTAGTAGCCACCCAAATTCATACATGCCCCTGTGCCCATGTACACATGTGTATCTATGTGAATAGACGTTTACCTACAGTGCATTCAGGGGCCTGAGAGATAGTGGTAGGGCATTTGTCTTGCACGCTGCTAACCCAAGACAAACGGTGGCTCAAATCCTGGTATCTCATATGGTCCCCCGTTCCTGCCAGGAGATATTTCTGAGCACAGAGCCAGGAGTAACTCCCCTGAGCACCGCTGAGTGTGACCCAAAAACAAACAAACAAAACATACAACGCATTCGTGTATGTGATCATGTGTGCACCAGTACACCCACAGTTTGTTGCATAAATATGTTGTGTCTGCACAAATTCACATGTGAGGCTCACAAATGTCATACCTGTCATGCATACTCACACGTGCATGTATTTGAACATGGATACACACATGGGCAGATGTGCTTATATATCCTCACGGACATGCATGCATATCCCCTCTCATGCATGACCTGTGTGGCCCTCTTAGGCCAAGCTCAGGGCCTGGGGTACAGCCCGTGTGGGCAGAGAGCCCAGATCTTGTGGACCCCGAGGTTCCCTGTGCACCAGGCCGGAGGTGGCCCAGGGTGGCCTCTCCCGTCTGTGGTGGGCACCCCTGGGCGGGAAAACTGGGCCCGACTCCAGGACCCGCTGAGGAAAACACGTGGCCAGGCCAGCCGTTTGTTCTGGGCCGTATCTATATTCAGCGCTGAGTAATTTGGGTCTTTTGAAGGTCTAAATTAAGGTCTCTTGGGTCCCCTGACTTGGAGATTTTGTGGCTTCTTTGAAGTTGTCTGCTGAATCAGAATTTTCTGGAAGCCGACATGCTGCCCCGGTGTCCTGAGCAAAGATACTGGCCTCTGTTCACCACCCACCCAGGAGGGG
Organism: Suncus etruscus; assembly: GCF_024139225.1. Lineage (NCBI taxonomy): Eukaryota > Metazoa > Chordata > Mammalia > Eulipotyphla > Soricidae > Suncus > Suncus etruscus. The sequence continues at coordinate 83,958,563 of NC_064862.1, read as the reverse complement.
CACTGGGTATCCACAGGGAACAGGGTTGAGGGTGTCCTCAAAACACCTGTTCTGGAGCTTAGTCCATCACCCCAGCTGCAGAGCACAGCCCGATGCCTGTGAGTGTGGATGTGTGACACTTCCCAGCTCAGATGGATTATTGGGGTCACTAGAGCAGCCCATGCCCGCCAGCCCACCCAGCAGCCCCAGGTACCTCTTTGATGTTCTCCTAGAAAATCATGTTGTTCTTTTGGGGCCACATACAGCGGTGCTCAGGACTGGCACCAGCTCTGTACTCAGCAGTCACTTCTGGCAGTACTCAAGAACCCTATGCGATGCCAAGGATCAAACATAAGCCGTCCTCATGCAAGGCCAGTGCCATCCCCACTCTCCTATCACTCTGGCCTCTAGAAAACTTTTTTTGGGGCGGTTTTGCTTTGGATGAGAGCCACACCCAGCAGTGCTCAGGGCTGGCTCCTGGCTCTGCATTCAGAGATCACTCCTGGTGGGGCTCAGGGAGATGCTGGAGATTGAATCCAGCTCAGTTGCATGCAGATATCTTACCTGCCACACTGTCACTCTGGCTCTATCTCTCTCTATCTCTCTGGCTCTTAAGCCTGTGCCTGTCCCACAGCTGCCCCCAAATATAACATCTGTTTACCCACAGCTCTCTGGACGCCGGGCACAGGCTGATGGCAGACAATGTCCACCAGTAACAGCATTGCCCAGACCCGGAAGCTGGTGGAACAGCTCCGAATTGAGGCCGGGATAGAGCGAATCAAGGTGAGTGGGGGTTTGGAGGGGTTCATGGAGGAGCGTGAGATGCATGTAAGGGGCGCATACTTTTTGGTTGGGAGTCCACACCCAATGCTTCTCAGGGCTTACTCCTGGCTCTGCACTCTGTGATCACGCCTGGCAATGCTCAGGGGACCCTATGGGATGTGGAGACTCGAACCTGGGTTAGCCGCGTGCAAGACCAGCACTCTTTCCACTGTGCTCTCACTCCAGCCCCAGGGTGAGATATTCTAGATATTTTATTGGTTTTGTGGGCCATACCTGGTGCTCAGGAGTTATTCCTGGCTCAGCGCTCAGAGCTTGGGGGACCATATGGGATGCCAAGGATTGAACCCAAATCACCGCCTTCCCTGCTCTCTCATTGCTCTGGCCCCTATCACACACACACACACACACACACACCCCTTCCACAACCTTCCCTGAAGATACTCAGTCCTGCTTGGGGCCAGCACCAACGCAAGAGGGAGACACTGTCCTCCTTGCACCTTGGCACGCTTGAAAATTTTTGCTTTTGTTAAAATAAGCACGTTTGGGGCTAGAACCAGGGGACAGCAAGGCAGGCATTTTCAAGTTCAACCCTCAGTACCCCATAAGGTTCCCGAGTAGTGGGAGTGAGCCCTGAATACAAAGCCAGGAGTGACCCCTGAGCATTGCCAGGTGTGTGGGGGGAGGGAGGGAGGGAGGGAGGGAGAGAGAGAGAGAGAGAGAGAGAGAGAGAGAGAGAGAGAGAGAGAGAGAGAGAGAAGGGTTTGGAGCATATGGGGAGTACACTTGGGACCCCTCAACCCAGTGGCCAACCCTCAGGCCTGCCCTGGTTCTTTTCCCAGGAATCTACAGAACATGGGGTGGGGGGTAATTCAGCAGAAAAGTGTCTTTGTGCATATGGTCTTGAGTTCAATCCCTGGCACTCCTGAAAATCAAAATAACTACAAACAGAAATGCAGGGAGGCGGGGGGGGGGGGGGGGAGTAAAAAAAAAACAAAAACAAAAAACTACGCACAGCGATAACAGCCATTTGTGGCTTTATACTGTCATGGGGGCCTCTCGCAGTGTCTGGGAGGGGTTTCCAGGGCCCCCTGCAGAAAGCACCAAACCAAAAGGTTTATTTTACCTTCTTTTGGTTTGGAAATGACCATACCCAGCAGTGCTCAGGTCCAAATCGTGCTTCTGCATTGAGAGATGACTACTGGAATCTCAGGGATTGAACCCAAGTAGGCCACATGTGAAACCTTTGCCCTCCCCGCTGTCTTGTTGTTCTTGTCCCTATTTCATCTTGTCACTTATTTGATTTTATTTGTGTAAAATCACTCTGCTTCATATATTGAAGGCAAACTCTACCTTTGAGCCATGTCCCCTGTCGTTAACCAGGGATTATTATTATTATTAATTATTATTATTATTATTTTCATTTTGAGGTCACAAACTCCCACCCTAGTGGTTTGGGATCACATTCAGCACCCCCATATGCAAAGCCCCTGCTCCAGCCTAACGAGGAGGTCTCTGCAGCAGCCATGATTGTTTTTCTCTTTTGTTCTTTTGTTTTGTTTTGTTGTTGTTGGTTGGTTGGTTGGTTTGGTTTTGAGGCCACACCCAGCTGCACTCAGGCACAGCTCTGAAATCTGCACTCAGAAATCACTCCTGGCAGGCTCAGGGGACCATATGGGATGTCAGGGATCGAACCCAGGCCCGGTAAAAGGCAAATGCCCTACCACTGTGCTATCACTCTAGGCCCCTTTCTTTTTGTTCTTTTTTGTTTGTTTGGGGTGGTGCTCAGAGGCTATTCCTGGCTCTGTGCTCATCAGCCCCCTTGATGCTGATGGTGGATCACTGGGGGACAAGATGTAACACCAACTACATGGAAGGCCAGCGCCTTAACTCTTTTTTTTTTTTTTTTGGTGGGGGGCACACCCAGTGACACTCAGGGGTTACTTATGGCCATGTGCTCAGAAATCGCTCCTAGCTTGATGGGCCATATGGGACGCCGGGGGATCAAACTGTCGTCTGTCCTAGGCTAGCACTGGCAAGACAGACGCCTTACAGTTTGGCCCCTTAACTCTTTTTGTTTGTGTTTGTTTTAGTTTTGACTTTTGAGTTACACCCAGCAAATGCTCGGGCGTCACTCCTGGCTCTATGCTCTGGAATCACTCTTGATGGCTGAGGGGACTCTATGGGATTCTGGGGATCGAACCCAGGTCAGCTGCATGCAAGACAAGTGCCTTCCCCACTGGAATCTCTCTGGTCCTGAGCACTTCACTCCTCTCCTCTCTTATTACCCCCAACCATTGGTGTGAAAAACTTACAATTTGGTGCATTTCACAGACAGCACCTTGGTCTGTTTCCAGAACATTCCAACCCCACAAAGCAAGACCATTCTCAACTGTAATCTCCCATACTCCTAGCCCCATGAGCCACTTCTATCCTGCAGGGGTCTGTTCTGAAGGTTTCTATCTTTGGGATCCCACGCTGGGGGGTCTTTCCCTGAGTGTCGTGGGTCCCAGGGGTGTCATGTGGTGTGGGCAAGCGAAGCTGCTTCTTCGTTATTGCCCAGGGTAGCTCAGGTGGGGACACTCGAGTTCAATTGGACTGAACTTCAGGAGGGAGTTGAGGACACAAAGGCCCAGGACCAACTCACAGGATGTAGGTCCTGACAGGCCCAAGGCCTTGTCAAGGACCACGAGGGTCAGAGGCTCCTTCTAGAAACTTCAGGCCACACTGGACAGCTGTACTAGGAAGAGTGAGTGTGAGAATGTGTGTGAGTGTGAGTATAACAGTGGCAGTGTGTTTGTGTGTGAATATCTTCCCCAAATATGTTCACATGTGTGTACTGCATACATGTGTTTAGGCATATGTCTGCACATGGACAATTATGTGTTACTCAACATTCCTGATCCCCCAGGGACTTTAGATATTGGGGTGAAGGTACTCCAGGCTCTGCCATCCTCCAGGTGCACCCAGTGCTGCTCTGTACACGTGTGTCCCAACCATGCTGACCTGCGCACAGTGTCAAGCTCCTGACGCATGTCTCAGTGCTGATCACATGTCCCCATTGTTAAGCAACATGTGACCATGTGTGGAGGCAGAAGACACGGTGACCAGAGGGAACTGACCCGGACGGGGTCTGAAGGGGCAAGTCCATGAAGTCAGACACAGCAGGGAGTGCACTGGTCTTATACAGAGCTGACCTGGGTTTGATCCTCAGCATCCCTGAGTCTACCAGGAGTGATCCCTAAACAGGGGCAGGAGTCAACCATGAGCACTCCTGGGTGTGGCTCAAAAACAAAAACAAAATAGAAGTGACAAGTCCAGAGCCTTCCAGGAGTGACTGACAACCCTGGGCAGGCAGCCATGGACACAGCACAGCTAGGGAGCTAGAGCCTCTAGAACAGGGATCTCAAATTTGCGGCAGGCGGGCCCTTTACGGCCCTCCATACAACATTTTGTAGCCCGAGGCTGGCCTTTAAATATCACAGTATTCGCAAATATTCGCTTACCGAATAATCACAATAAAAATCGCATTAGTGGGCCCGAAGAGATAGCACAGTGGCATTTGCCTTGCAAGCAGCCGATCCAGGACCAAAGGTGGTTGGTTAGAATCCCTGTGTCCCACATGGTCCCCCGTGCCTGCCAGGAGCTATTTCTGAACAAAGAGCCAGGAGTAACCCCTGAGCACCGCCGGGTGTGGCCCAAAAACAACAACAACAAAAAAAATTGCATTAGCAAGAAAAAACTCGCATTAAACATTTGCTATTTTTTTCTTACTAATGCGATTTTTTATTGCGAATATTCAGTAAGCGAAATCCCTTATGTGGCCCTGCCTCACCCCGACTTTGCCTCCTGTGGCCCCCAGGTAAATTGAGTTTGAGACCCCTGCTCTAGAATGAATGACAGGTACTGCCCCAGGGCTAGGCCACTGCACCGCATGCAATCGATCAGGGTTAGATCCCCAGCATCCCATAGGGTCCCACAAGAAAAGCCAAAAGTGAGCCCTGAATACCCACGAGGTATGGCCCCAAAAGTCCTGCCCCTTGTCCCTTAGACTTACCTGGGGCCATCCTCTGATGAAATATGGACCACCCACAGAACTGGCCTTGCCCAATTCCAGTCTGTTACTCAGATATTCAAAATGACCTTATAATAATAATAATATATATTTTATTTTTTTTTATTTTTTTATTTATTTATTTATTTATTTATTTTTGGTTTTTGGGTCACACCCGGCAGTGCTCAGGGGTTATTCCTGGCTCCAGGCTCAGAAATTGCTCCTGGCAGGCACGGGGGACCATATGGGACTCCGGGATTCGAACCGATGACCTCCTGCATGAAAGGCAAACGCTTTACCTCCATGCTATCTCTCCGGTCCCAATAATATATATTTTAAAATATAAAATGTGACCCCTTATTTATATATAATATGGTTACAGTGATAGTACATCAGGGACAGCATGTGCCAGGCTTGGGGCTGACCCAGGTTCAATCCCTGGCATTCCTTATGGTTCCCCCAAGCTCAGCCAAGATTAATCCCAGATCATCGTTGGGTATGACTTTCCCCCCACCAAAAAAAAAATGTTCCTAGTGATATGCAGGTCTAGAGATCCAGTCCTGGCAACCAGAGGAGTTTGGGGACCACCAGGGCTACACCCAGCTGGGTTTGGGGGTCCATGTGCTGCTGAGAATCAAGCTCACAAGGTCACCATGGCAGGCACTTTGTTCCACCTCTGATACCCCTCCTGGTCCATCAGTCACTCTGGCTATGGCTCTGCATAAAATCTTCCCCCCCACTGACAGGTAGCCCAGCTGGGTAGACCCTGAAATCACATCTCCCCCACATCCAGAATACCCCAAGGCACAGACAGACACCCGGGGTGGGGGTGGGGGATAAAGGGGTTGCAGCAATGCCCCAGCCAGGCTGGGGCCAGGGCTGCTACAGCCCCCTTCCCAGGGAGGGAGACAATGTGTGTCAGCCCCACCCCCCAAACCAGGACTTAGAATGTTCCAGAACTCCAGTGGCGGCACATTCCTGGGGCAGACTAAGCGAGTTCGCCTGTTGAAGTGGTTTCTTTGGGGAGCCGGTGCCAGCCAGGGTGGGTGATTCATGGGCTCTTTGATGATCTTAAGGAAGGGCCCCCCTTTGAAAGCTGGGAGGGATGTGGCCTGTACTTCTGTCCTACCCCCAAATGTGCCACCAGAACCACAGTGCTCAGCTCATTTGCAGAGCTCGCCCGGTCACAGTGGGGGGGAGGGGGGTTGGGGAAACTGACCTTTATGCCAAGCCCGTGGGCAGGGCCGCCTGCCAGCCACCACCACCACCACCACCAGGAAGCTATTTTCAGGCCTGGGGGACTATTTTTGTTCTCTGGAGCAGCCTTCCAAGCTCTCGGGAAACCAAGCCCACTGGCATCCAGGATAGGTCCTTATCACCCTCGGGGGTTCCACACTGCCTCCTTCACACCAGATGACCCCAAAGCAAGGTTGTCAGCAGTGCAGGACAAACTGGGAGCATCCTTGGGGTTTAAGCATTGCATGTCTGGGCCCCTGGAAACATGCCCAAGACTTAAGACACGGGGCCAAAAATGCTAGGACAGCGAGGAGGGCATTTGTCTTGCAAGCAACGACCCAGATTGGATCTCCCAAATCCCACAGGGTCCCCTGTGCACTGCCAGGAGTGATTCCTGAGAGCAGAGCCAGGCATAACCCCTGAGCAACCCTGTGTGTTATCCCGCTCCCCAAAAGAAAAAAGAGTTCAGCCTCAGAGGTCAGTGTTCTCAGCCTCATCCAGGAATGAGAAATAGTTCAATGGGGAGGGCACTTGCCTTGCATGCAGCTGACCTAGGTTTGATTCCCAGCACCCCATTTGGTTCCTTGAACCCCACCAGGAGTGATCCCTGAGTGCAGACCCAGAAATAAGTCCTGAGTACCAGATGTGACATAGGACTCAAACAAACAAAAATGTGCATCTGGAGAAGTGAGACCATCACCAGTTCCAGAACAGTTCGTCCTCCCTGAAGGAAAAGCCCCATCAGCCCTAGCACAGTGGGGAGTGCATTTGCCTTATACACAGCCAACCCAGGTTGGATCTCCAGCATTACATATGGTACCTCAAGCCTGTCAGGACTGATTTCTGCGCAGAGCCAGGAGTAACCCTTGAGCACTGCTGGTTGTGGCCCAAAAACCAAAATAATAATAATAATAATAATAATAATAATAATAATAATAATAATAATAATAATAATAATACATTAATAAAAATTTTAAAAAGGAATCCTAGTCTTATCAGCTAGGATCTTTTGATTTCTGGAATCCACCCTGGGGATCTGGTTCTTTCCCTGAGGGCAGGGTGGGGGTTAAGAGCTGACCTCTGCTTTGAGGCCCAAAGGACCCATATGTATCCATTCACTTTGTTTTTTTGTTGTTGTTGTTGTTGTTGTTTCTTGTTTTGGGGCCACACCGGCAGTGCTCAGAGCTTACTCCTGGTTTTTTTACTCTTAGGAATCACTCTTTGTGGGCTCAGGGGATCATATGGGATGCAGGGGATGGAACCTGTCTTGGTGCAGACACCCTGCCCGCTATGCTATTGCTCAGGCCCTGGGCAGAACCTTTCGGTCTGGGGGCATGGTCTGATAATGGGGCTTGATTTGGCAGATAATGGGGGTGTGGTCATGAGTGGGTTTTGTTTGGGGGCGTGGTTTGTATGTGGGGCAGGGCCAGACAAGCCTCTGACAGTCCCTTCTGTCCCCTCTGTCCCCTTCACAGGTGTCCAAAGCCTCGTCAGAACTCATGAGTTACTGTGAGCAACACGCGCGCAACGACCCCCTGCTAGTTGGGGTCCCCGCCTCTGAGAACCCCTTCAAGGACAAGAAACCGTGTATCATCTTATAGCGTGTCCCCGGGTCCCCGTCTATTCCCTCCCCCGCATCAAGTCCTCAGAGCCCCCACACCTTTCCCGCAGGAATGCATGCGGGTAACCAAATGGGGTGAAGGCACCCACTGGCCGGACATGGACTTTCCCGCCCCACGAGATGGCCGCACACCCCGGTGACCATCCCTCAGGCCACACCGGGATGGGGGCGTCAGGACCGGGACAGCCGGGAGGGGGTTGCGTGGGGGACCCCTGTGCCACCCCATTCCCCACCTCCTGTGCCCAGACTTCCACTATGCCCCCGCCCTGACAGCCCTGGGGAGGCCGGGGGAGGTGACCTAAGGATTTGGGGGGCTGAATGGGTCATTGGAATCTCACCTCTTCTTTTTAAGAATGTTTTTTGGGGGGTTGAGTCACACCGGCGGTGCTCAGGACTTCTCCTGACTCTGCATTCAGAAACACTCTGGCCTGCAAACAAGGCACCTTAAGGGGTGCCAGGGGTCGAACCTGGATTGGCCGCCTGCAAGGTCATTGCCGTCTCTCATATCTTCACTAGAAGCGGGTCAGATCCTTCGAGCCTGAGGAGAGTTTTGGGGGACGGCCTGGCCTGCAGCTGACTTAAACTCGATCATTCCTGAGCACAGAGATAACAATAGCCCCTGAGCATCTTGGGGTGTGCCCCTCCACCACCCCCCAAAAAAAACAATGGTCAGAACTAGGGTCAGAGACACAGTATATAGTAGGCAAGGCACTTACTTGCCTTGTAAGCAGCTGACCCAGGTTTGATCCTCAACATCCCATGGGGTCCCCCAAGTCTACCAGGAGTGATTTCTGAGTGCAGAGCCAAGCAAGTGTAACCCCTGAACACCACTAGATGTGGCCCAAACTCATTGCCTTCCCCCCCCCCCCCCAGAAAAGTGTCAGATTCTGGCAGCGGCCAACACAGTAGGATTGGGTCATGGGTCCTCTGTGATGTGATTTGCCTCATGTCACCAAATGTCACCATCCATGGCACTTGTCACCCTGAATCTACTGGGTGCCCTCCCCCACCCAGAGGTGGCTACAAGAACTGGGATTGCCTCATAGGGCCCCATCACAGATATGGGGTTTGGGTTCTCTGCAGATTCTGCCAAGAGGCCCCAGAATATGGAAGATGTAGAAACAAAGTTCAAATCCAGCCCCGCCCACAGGTCTGCCCTGGACACCCAAGTCCCCCTACGTTGTCATGGGATGAAAGTGAGGTTCACTAAAGCCGGAGGTGGCTCCACTGGAGTTGTGGGCAAAGGAGTGGGGGGAGGGCAGCAGGCACACACACACCCTAATCCAGCCCCACTGGAGAGGTTCCACCACCACCCATGAGCCATAGGGAATAAAGCTGATTCACAGGGTCAGAGCAAGAAGACAGTGGAAGTGGCCAACCCAAATTCGATCCCTCCCATCCCATATGGTCCCCAAAGTACTGCCAAGAGTGATCCCTGAGCACTGCTGAAGTTACTCAAAAAAAAAAAAAAAAAAAAGAGGCTGGAGAGATAGCATGGAGGTGAGGCATTTGCCTTTCATGCAGAAGGTCATCGGTTTGAATCCCGGCATCCCATATGGTCCCCCGAGCCTGCCAGGAGCGATTTCTGAGTGTGGAGCCAGGAGTAACCCCTGAGCGCTGCCGGGTGTAACCCAAAAAAAAAAAAGAAAAGAGAGAGAGAGAAAACGGTCCAGACTGATAGTACAGAAGGGAGGGCATTTGCCTTCCACGCAGCTGACTGGGTTTGATCCTCAGCATCCCGTATGGTCCCCAAGCCTAACAGGAGTGATTCCTGAGTGTAGAGCCAGGAGTAAGCCCTGAGCACTGTCTGGTGTGGCCCTCTCCCCTCTCCCCTCCAAAAAAAAAAAAAAAAAAATGAGCTACTCTCTGGCCCAGTGAAGCTCAGAGAGTTGTAGACGGCCCCAGCCTGGGGTTTCCAACACCCCAGTGCACACCTGGGCCGGACCCAGCACTTGCCAAACCTGAGAAAGCTTTGGGTTGGGGGGCCACAGGGGCATGTGAAAGGGGACACACTGCACCCCTCCCTCCCCGGGAGACAGACCCCAGAGTGTCCACTGTGTGGGGCCCAGATTTCCTCCCCGGCAGGTCCGGGGGTATTAGGAGCTTTGGGGTGTCTCCAGACCTATGGCCGGACCAGGCCTGCTAGGCCCCAGCTTCTGGCCACACTGTGCCCAGCACGACTAGCCCCCAAGTCTGCGCCAGCTAGGGGTGCCAAAGGGAGGGAGGCGGAAGCGGTGATGCCCCCCAACCCCTCTCCCCAACAGCCATCAGGGTGCCTGGTGCGCCAGGCCCCTTTGCTCTGGAAGAGGCCTTAATCCTTCGAGCCCAGGGTACACCCTTGCCAGCCCCACCTGCTCCAGCCCAGTGCAGGGCACCCTTCTACTTCCCAGTCCTAACCTGTGCCAAGCCATGCCCAGTGCTCCCCAAGAATCAGCAAAGCAGAGCTGAGAGGGGGCGAGATGGGATCCCCAAGACCACCCCTCCCTATTGGGGGCTCAGTCAACACCGTCCCCCTGACACCCTTTCCTGTGCGCTGAGCAAACTGGAACCATGGAAAAGGGGTGTCCCTGACTCCCTTGTACCATTTCCCCTCTTCTCCTTCCCCTTCAGCTTGGGGTCCCCTAGGGACTCAGTAACTGAGTGTCCACAGGACAGTGTGCATGGGGGCTGGAGAGCATCAGAAGGAAAAAAGGGTCTTTGGGACCTTTTGGAGGATTTCGGGGATCCCTAGAAACCAGGGTCACTATAGCACAGAGGAAGGGAGGCCACACACGTGCACTCAGGCTGGGGACATGGGTGTTCCCCAGAAAACCCAGTCACTGTTGCCACATCCCCCCACTCCGGAGGTCAGACATTCACACCAAAGGTCGTGACCTCTGGCCTCCCGGATGTCAATCCCAGGGGGGGCCTGGGTGCTCCGTCCCTATCACGGATGACCCCGATCCTGTGAGTTCCTCACAGGCACTTCTTAGATGGGGACGAGACAGAAAAAGGCTGTCGGACACCGCCAGGAGTGCCCGGCCGCCCTGCAGGTGTGGGGAACCTGGGGAATCCCAGCCACCCCCCGCCGGACACTGCCCACTCGCCCACGGAGACCCGCCTGGACACTCTAAGGTTCACGCTGGGGCTCCAGGCTCGAGATTTTTACAGAAACTCCCTGTATGTGTGGCCAACCCCACCCTCTCTCGCTGTGTTTTAATATCACGTTGAATAGTTAATACAATGTGAATTAATTAACCCGAAGTGACAGTCTCGAGTTTTCTTTGATGCCAGGAGAAGGAGGTGGAGGAGAAAAGATAGGCCAGAATGATAGCACAGTGGTAGGGTGTTTGCATTGTACGCTGCAAACCTGGGACAGACCCAGGTTCAAACTCTGGAATCCCATATGGTCCCCAGAGCCTGCCAGGAGCGATTTCTGAGCCAGGAGTAACCCCTGAGCACTGCCTGGTGCGGCCCAAAAACCAAAAAAAATAAAATAAAGAATCCCTGGCCATTACCAGGTGACTCAAAGACCAAAAAATAAATCTGGAGGCCAGAGTGATAGCACAGCGATAGGACATTTGCCTTGCATGTGGCTTACCAGGGACGGACCCAGGTTCGATTCCCAGCATCCCACATGGTCCGTTGAGCCTGCCAGGAGAGATTTCTGAGCACAGAGTCAGGAGTAATCCCCGAGTGCCGCCGGGTGTGGCCCCCCCAAAAAAAAAATCTGGAGAAATAAGTATAGCACAGGGGGGATGGTGTTTGCCTACACGAAGTCAACCAGGGTTTGATCCCCAGCATCCCATATGGTTCCCTGAATATTTCCAGGAATGAGTCTTAGTGCAGAGCCAGGAGAAACTCCTGAGCATCGCTGAGTGCGACCCCAAAACAGCTACCCAGAGCCTGGAGAGATAGCACAGCGGCGTTTGCCTTGCAAGCAGCCGATCCAGAACCAAAGGTGGTTGGTTTGAATCCTCATATCCCATATGGTCCCCTGTGCCTGCCAGGAGTCATTTCTGAGCAGACAGCCAGGAGTAACCCCTGAGCATCACCGGGTGTGGCCCAAAAAAACCAAAAACAAACAAACAAACAAACAACTACCCAGAAAAATCTGGGCAGTGAGATTCAGGAAACAACTTGCTAGAGGCAATGTCAGTTGGGCACCAGATTCTCTGGGGACCCCATAATGTCAGGTTGGCTGAGACTAGCTGGGATGCCTCCAACTCCTTTAAGCACCACTTTAGAGTCCAACCCCCTAAAAAACGGAAAGAAAACTTGGGGGTTTTCTCTTTGGACAGACACACCCCACCCCCACCATAGGCTCCAAGTCTCCACTTCCTGGCGCTTCCTGCTGCCCGTGGGAAAGTTGGTGATGTCTTTCCAGAGTGCGGGAAGATTCTAATCTCGTGACCCCATTCTTGCCTTGGTCTCTTGCCCCCCGCATAGAGCCTCCCCACACTCCCAAGGTCCAGTAGAGGAGAGGTCACATACCACCAAGAGTGAAGAGTAACAGCTCCCTAAAGGGTAAGACTAAACTGGGAGCGTCGAGGGCCAGAGCGGTGGGACAGCGAGAAGGGCTCTTGTGTAGGTAGCCAACCTGAGTTTGATCCTCAACATCCCATAAGATCCCCAGAGAACCGCCAGAACTGATCCCTAAGGGGCCCGGAGTAATAGCACAGTTGTAGGGCATTTGCTTTGCATGCAGATGACCCGGGACAGACTCAGGTTTGATCCCCATCATCTCATATGGTCCCCAGCCAGCCAGAAGTGGTGTTTTTTTGTTTTGTTTTGTTTTTGGGCCACACCTGGTGACAGTCAGGGATTACTCCTGGCTATGAGATAGAAATTGCTCCTGACTTGGGGGACCATATGGGATGCCAGGGAATTGAACCGAGGCCCATCCTAGGCTAGCTCTGGCCCCCAGGAGTGATTTCCGAGTACAGAGCCAGGAATAACCCCTGAGCACTGCCAGGCGTGGCCCAAAAAGCATAAAATGAAAAGAAAAATTGGCATTTGGGCTTCACTACTTGGAAGCTATCTCTGGCAATTTTTCAGACCCTGGAAAGCCCAAAGTTGGTTTAGGGGCCAGCGCAATAGCACAGCAGTAGGGCATTTGCCTTGCACGTGGCTGACCAAGGATGGACTTGGGTTTGAATCCCAGCATCCCATATGGTCCCCCAAACCAAGAGCTATTTCTGAGCATAGGAGTAACCTCTGAACATCACCAGGTTTGGCCCCAAAACCAGAGAGAGAGAGCGAGAGAGAGAGAGAGAGAGAGAGAGAGAGAGAGAGAGAGAGAGAGAGAGAGAGAGAGAGAGTTTGGTGGCGCAAGCAGTAAGGTGTTTGCCTTGCACATGCTAACCTAGGACGGATCGTGGTTCAATCCCCTGGACTCCTATATGGTCCCCCAAGCCAGGAGCAATTTCTGAGTGCATAGCCGGGAGTAACCCCTGAGGGTCAGTCACCAGGTGTGGTCCAAAAAGCAACAAAAAGGAAAAAAGAAAAAGAAAAGAAAAGAAACACAGGCATCCAGGGACTAAGGTCAGAGTCTGCCTATGGGTCCACCCCATGCGGGAACATTCTCGCCCTGGGGCCACAGCAGTAGACAGTGGGGGGGGGGGATGTTTGTCTTGCACGAGGCTGACTCAGGTTCGAGTCCCAGCATCCTTTATGGTCAGTCCCCTGAGCACCTCCCCAAGTCACCCCTGAGTATAGAGAGGGTGACCCAAACATTCTCATTATCAACCCCTGACCCCCATTAGTGGGGGGACCTGAGGGACATAAGTCAGACACAGACATATGTGGTCCCCACCTCCAAAGATATCCCTAAAAATTCCACCCGCTTCAGAGAGGAAGTGAGTGGGGGCTAGAATGGGATGTTTCATGGGACCAGTATTGAGGACAGTGGGGAGAAGAGAACATTCTGGAAGAGGGCAGGAGCAATAATACAGCGGGGAGTATGCATGCTTTGCACCCGGCTGACCCCAGATTTGATCCTCAGCATCCTGTAAGGTCCCTGAGCACCAACAGGAGCACAGAGCCAGGAGTCATCCTTGAACACTGCTGGATGTGGCCCCAAAACGAAACAAACCAAAAAGAAAGAAACAGGAAGGAAAGATCCAGCCAGGCCCTGAGTCAGAGTAGAGGTGGCACTTCCAGGCCAGTGAGGGGCTGAGTGTGAAATGCAAATTCACGCGCTCCCCACAGCTGCAACCAACAAACTAGGGTGCTGGGCGCACAATTTTGCCTTCAGACTCTCTGCAAGCTGTGAGTTCCTAGAAACGCGAAGAAAGGAAGAGTTCTGAGTCACCCCAAAAGCACCAGGTGCCAATGGGGGCCCTTATCTGAGAATCTTAACAAAGGGCAACAAGAGATAGCACAGTGAGGAGGGCACTTGCTTTGCATAGGGCCCACTCAGATTCAATTCCCCCCCCCCCAACATCTCCTAGGGTCCCCGAGCACATTGAGGAGCTACTTCTGAGTGCGGTCAGGGAGGTAACCCCTGGGCACTGCCAGATGTAGCCAAAACTCCTAAGTAAAGAATTAACAAGAGGGGCTGTGTTAGATTGCCAGGTTTTGATCCCCAGCATCCCATAAGGTCTCCTGAGCACTGTGAGTGCAGAGCCAGGAGTTAGGCCCTAAGCACTGCCAGGTGTGACTCAAAAACAGAAATAATAACTAATATATTAAGTGAAACATACTGCCCCAAACTAATTTTCCCATGAATATATGTATATATATATATATATATATATATATATATATTTTAATTTTAGGCCTCGCCAGGCAATACACAGGGATTACTTCTTTTTTTTTGTTTTGTTTTTTGTTTTTTGTTTTTGGGCCACACCCGGCGATGCTCAGGGGTTACTCCTGGCTATCTGCTCAGAAATAGCTCCTGGCAGGCATGGGGGACCATATGGGACACCAGGATTCGAACCAACCACCTTTGGTCCTGGATCGGCTGCTTGCAAGGCAAACGCCGCTGTGCTATCTCTCCGGGCCCAGGGATTACTTCTTGCACTCCTCACGACTGCGGTTCTGCAAACATTTGATTTTTGTTTGTTTGTTTGTTTTTGTTTTGGGGCCACACCCATTTGATGCTCAGGGGTTACTCCTGGCTATGTGCTCAGAAATCGCCCCTGGCTTGGGGGGACCATATGGGACGCCGGGGGGATCGAACCACTGTCTGTCCTACGCTAGCGCTTGCAAGGCAGACACCTTACCTCTAGCGCCACCTTCCCGGCCCCCAAACATTTGATTTTTAATAATAAATATGCACAGGAATTACACTGGAGTGATCATGTACTTTCATGGTATATAATCGCAAGTAATTTCTGTCAGGCTTTATACTTTTTTGTTGGGGGCCCAGTGACTGACTCCTACCTCTGTTCCCAGAAGTCACTACTGGCTTTGCTCAGGGAACCCTACGGGATGGCAAGGATCAAACCTGGTATCAGCCACATGCAAGGCCAGTGCCTATCTAACAATATTGTCTCTCTAGTCCTGTATTTTATTTTATTTATTTATTTATTTAGGTTTTTGGGCCACACCTGGTTACGCTTAGGAGTTACTCCTGATTATGCACTCAGAAATTGCTCCTGGCTTGGAGGACCATATGGGACACTGGGGGATCGAACAGTGGCCCATCCTAGGTTAGAGTGTGCAAGGCAAATGCCCTACCATTTGTGCCACTGCTCTGCCCCTCCCCCCCCTTTTTTTTTTGGTTTTTGGGTCACACCTGGTGGCACTCAGGGGTTATTCCTGGCTCTACTCTCAGAAATTGCTCCTGGCAGGCTCAGGGAACCATATGGGATGCCGAGATTCAAACCACCGTCCTTCTGCATGCAAGGCAAATGCCTTACCTCCATGCTATCTCTCCAGCCCCAGCCCTTTGTTTGTTTATTTGTTTGGTTTGGTTTTTTGGGCCACACCCAGCGGTGCTCAGGGGTTACTCCTGGCTGTCTGCTCAGAAATAGCTCCTGGCAGGCACAGGGGACCATATGGGACACCGGGATTCGAACCAACCACCTTTGGTCTTGGATCGGCTGCTTGCAAGGCAAACGCCACTGTGCTATCTCTCCGGGCCCTGTTTGTTTGTTTTTGTTTTTGGCGTTTGGATCACACTTGGTGGTGCTTGGGAGTTACTCCTCGCTCTGTGCTCAGAAATCACTCCTGGCAGGCTCAGGGGACCAAATGGTATGCCAGAGATAGAACCAGGTCTGCCCTGGGTTGGCCTCGTGCAAGGCAAATGCCCTACTACTATGCTGTCACTCTGGCCCAGTCCTGTTTTGTTTGTTTGTTTTATTTGAAAAACTATCAATGTTGATTGCTTTTGGACCACCACACCCTGAAATGCTCAGAGTTTACCTAGTTTTGTGCTCACGGGACCCTATGGATGCCAGAGGTCAAATTTAGGACTTCTATTTGAATAGCATGCACAACAAACCTCTGAGCCATTTCTCCAGTCCTCAACTTGTCCGATGTTTTATTTTGTTTTGTTTTTGTTTTTGTGTTACACCTAGCAGCACTCAGGGGTTATTCCTGGCTCTACGCTAAGAAATCGCCCCTGGCAGGCTCAGAGGACCATATGGGATGCCGGGATTCCAACCGACCTTCCACATGCAAGACAAACGCCCTACCACCATGCTAGCTCTCCGGCCCCTACTTGTCCACTTTTGTAAAATCACCTCACACATCATATCTCCAACCACAGGTGAACGAGTCTAAGGCAGAGTCACCGCACAAAATAATCCAGACCAGGCTAAGAGTTAAACACAGGTATTCTGGTAATCTGTTTGTTTGTTTTGTTTTGGGGCCACACCTAGCAGTGCTCAGGGGTTACTTCTGGCTCTGCACTCAGAAGTCATTCCTGGCAGGTTTAGGGAATCATATGGGATGCCGGGAATCAAACCCAGGTTCATCCCAGGTCTGCTACGTGCAAGACAAATGCCTTACTGCTGTGTTACCACTTCTGGCCCCCAGTTCCACCTAGGATTACATGTAAAACATCTCTGTTTTGGGGGCCGGGTAGGTGGCGCTGGAGGTAAGGTGTCTGCCTTGCAAGCGCTAGCCAAGGAAGGACCACGGTTCGATCCCCCGGCGTCCCATATGGTCCCCCCAAGCCAGGGGCGATTTCTGAGCACATAGCTAGGAGTAACCCCTGAGCATCAAACGGGTGTGGCCCAAAAAAAAAAAAAAACATCTCTGTTTTGGAGTAAAACCAAGTTGTAAACAAACAAAGGAACCAGGGATCATCTTTTTTTCCTTCGTTTTTTGGGGGCCACACTTGGTGACACTCAGAGTTACTCCTGGCTATGCACTCAGAAATTGCTCCTGGCTTGGGGGACCATATGAGACACTAAGGAATCAATAGGTTCCTAGGTTAATCCTAGGTTATCGCGTGCAAGGCAAATGCCCTACCGCTTACGCCACTACTCTGGCCCCACAGGGATGATCTTTGTTTTGGGTAAAATAAGGTGTAATCTGGGGCCGGCGAGGTGGCGCTAGAGCTAAGGTGTCTGCCTTGCCAGCGCTAGCCTAGGACGGACCTCGATTCGATCCCCCGGTATCCCATATGGTCCCCCAAGCCAGGAGCAACTTCTGAGCACACAGTCAGGAGTAACCCCTGAGTGTCACCGGGTGTAGCCCAAAAACCAAAATAAAATAAAGTAAAATAAGGTGTAATCTAACACATATATTTTTTATTTTGGTTTTTGGGACACACCCCCGAGGATGCTTAGGAATCACTCCCGGAAGTGCTCTGGAAACCCTATGGGATGCTGGGGATCAAACTGGGTCAGCTGCATGCAAGGCAAGCACCCTTATCATTCAGACTCTGTGGGGTTTTGTTTGTTTATTTGGGGGGCAATACCCAGTAGTGTTCAGGGCTGGCTCCTGGCTCTGTACTCAGGGCTTATTTCTAGAGGGGCTCAGAAGAACAGATGTGGTGCTGTCTTGTGCAAAGGAAGCACCGGCCTGTTTTACTACCTCTCTGGCCCAACGTATGCACTTTTGCCTTTGTTGTAAACTCTGCTCAGATCATGAAGTTATCAGATTGTCAAAGTGATTGAAGTTGGACCTGAGATGTTTCATCTGACCTAAGGGCACAGGTAGTGCAGGTAGGATGCCTGGGAAAGGAGCCCTGGACATGCATGGAGCTGTGAGAAGTTGCTGAGAGCAGCCTGGTGTGAACCACAAAGGGATAAAAACAACAAACACTAAACAGGGCGCCAGAGCAATGGTTCCCTGAGCACCACTAGCATCAACACACACACCCCAGAATAGCCCTGGATCCCCACTGGATGTGACACCCCCAAAAAAAAAATCAGAAGAGGAAATGGATCACTTGAATAGTCAGCTTGTAAGGAAGCAAAGTTTACAAATGTCTGAATGCACTAGAAAGGCAGTAAATTCCTCCCTTAAACCAGGGGCTGGAGCAATAGTATAATAGGGAGGGTGTTTGCCTTGTACAAGGCCAACCCGTGTTTGAGCTCTGTCAGGCACCCCATAGGGTCCTCCGAGCACTGCCAGGAGTGATCCCTGAGTGCAGAGCAAGGATACACCCTGAGCACTGCAGGGTGTGGCCCAATAAAAACAAAAACAAAACAGAGGGGCCAGAGTGATAGCACAGCAGTAGGGCGTTTGCTTTGCACACAGATAACCCAGGGCAAAACCGGTTCGATCCCCACCATCCCATAAGGTCCCCTGAGCCTGCCAGGAGTGATTTCTCAGAGTAGAGCAAGAGTAACCTCTGAGTGCCGCCGTGTGTGGCCCAAAAACCAAAACCAAACAAAACAGAACATCAGATAGAGTTCTTCGCCATCTTGCATGAGGCCAACTTGGGTTCAATTCCTGGGCCTCCAGAGGGTTCCCAATCCCTGTCAGATATGAACTCAGAGCCATGAGTAAATTCTAAGCACAGCCAGGTGTGTCTACAAAACCAAAAAGAAAATCCTGTAACACACTAGACTTTGCTGGTGGGATTAAAGTAATGATCTCCAGGTGGGATTCACAGATCTCCAGGTCTCCCCCCACCCCTAACCTCCGGGGCCTCATTGGAAGTGGGAGAAAGAAGACCCAGTACAGAAAGTGGCGAGGCTGAGCTGGGTGGCTGGAGAAACAAGTCCACCCAAGCAAGATACAGTAATCTCTAAATGCAGGAAAAATCTAGAAAGGATCTTCTGGGTTTTATTTTGTTTTTTTTTTTTTTTTGTTTTTTTTTTTTTTTTTTTTTTTGGTTTTTGGGCCACACCCGGTAACGCTCAGGGGTTACTCCTGGCTATGCGCTCAGAAGTCGCTCCTGGCTTGGGGGACCATATGGGACGCCGGGGGATCGAACCGCGGTCCGTCCGAGGCTAGCGCAGGCAAGGCAGGCACCTTACCTTTAGCGCCACCGCCCGGCCCCATGGGTTTTATTTTGTTTGGAGGCCACAAATGGCAGTTGTCAGGCCTATTATTTGTTTGGTTTGGGGGGGGATTTTTTGGAGGGGCACACTCGGTGATGCTCAGGGGTTACTCCTGGCTATGTGCTCAGAAATTGCTCCTGGCTTGAGGGACCATATGGTGCTAGTTTAGTGCATGCAAGGCAAACGCCCTACGGCTTGCACCACCGCTCCTTCCCAGTTCTCAGGCCTGCTCTGTGTTCAGGGATCACTCCTGGCAGTGCTTGGGGGACCCTATGGAATGACGGGGCTCGAACCTATGTCAGAGCGTGTGAGGCAAATGCCCTCCCAGCTGTGCTATCAGACCAGCCCAAAGTGGAATCTTTAGACACTCCTAATGAGTTCACCCTGCAGAAACATTGATTTTTTTTATTTTTTATTTATTTATTTTTTGTTTGTTTTTGGGCCACACCCAGCGTTGCTCAGGGGTTACTCCTGGCTGTCTGCTCAGAAATAGCTCCTGGCAGGCACGGGGGACCATATGGGACACCGGGATTCGAACCAACCACCTTTGGTCCTGGATCAGCTGCTTGCAAGGCAAACGCCGCTGTGCTATCTCTCCGGGCCCTGATATATTTTTTTTTTTTTTAAGAAGTGGGGTATGGGGCCGATGTGGTGCACTAGAGGTAAGGTATCTGCCTTGCCAGCGCTAGCCTAGGACAGACCGTGGTTCGATCCCCCAGCGTCCTATATGGTTCCCCCAAGCCAGGAGCGACTTCTGCACACATAGCCAGGAGTAACCCCTGAGCATCACCAGGTGTGGCCCAAAAATAAAAAAAAAAAAAGTGGGGCACACCCAGAGGTGCTCAGGAACTACACCAGCCTCTGTGCTCAGGAGTGACCCTTATATGGTGCTATGTGGATTAAGCACATGCTTTTGGGGGGGTGAAGGGTGGGCATCACATGCAGCTGTGCTCAGGACTTACTCCTGACTCTGCTCAGGGATCACTCCAGGTATCATGTAGATAGGATGCCAAGGTGGACCCCAGGTCAGCCTTGTGCAAGGCCAGCATCTTATCCCTTAGACTAGAATGTCTCTTAAGCCCCGGATAGCTGGATGTTAGTCCACTTCTCTCCTCTAGAACCGAAGAAAACGTTATTGCCTTTTCCAACCAGTAAGCTTGTGGTGACTTGTTTCAACTGCCAACGGCTTTTAGGGATCCCCAAAATAGTTGATACATGACTGAAAGCAGGATGGAGGAACGTGGAATCCAGCTCCTATGTGTCACCCCATCATGAGACCCTGGACCTGGGAGATGAGTTCTGGGTCTCTGCTTCCACGGAGGCCAGTGCTTCAGGATTCATCTTGCATGAGGAAGAGGAAGGAAGATATGTGGCAAGAATTATTTCTGGGAGGTCGGAGAGATAGCATGGACGTAGAGCGTTTGTCTTGCTTGCAGAGGATGGTGGTTCGAATCCCGGCATCCCATATGGTCCCCAGAGCCTGCCAGGAGCGATTTCTGAGCATAGAGCCAGGAGGAACCCCTGAGCGCTGCCGGGTGTGACCCAAAAACAAAAACAAAGAATTATTTCTAGGAGCCGGAGCAGTGGTGCAGCAGTAGGGTGTTTGCTTTGCACGTGGCTGACCTAGGATGGGCCTTGGTTCAATTCCCTAAGGTCCCATATTGTCCCCCAAGTCAGGAGCGATTTCTGAGTGCATAGCCATGACGCCCCTGAGCGTCACCGGGTGTGGCCCAAAAACAAACAAATAAAACACTATTTTCCTGAGGAAAATGTGGGGTGACGGGGGGGGGGGGAGTAGGTGGAAGTGAGTGTCACTGCCCTCTCCCACCTAAGAATCTGGATGGAGAAAATAAATGGAAAATTCTCAGCAACTGAGCTGTAGCAATGGCCTGCCTCTGTGCCTCAGTTTACCTCTCTGAGCACCTCTTTCCTCACGGGGACCAGGCAGATACCGACTGACTCAAGGTCACTGTCCTCAGAAATGTAAACGAGACACCAGCTGGAAAGGAGGCGAAAGGTCAGAATCCAGGAGCCCCACCCAGCCCTGGAGAGGCAGTGGTGAATTCAGAAACGGGGTGTCATGAATTCCAGGCCCACTGGAATGTCAGCCTCACCGGGCACGTGGGGAAAACGTGGGCAGGTCCTGGAAAACTCCTTCCCTCTGGCCCCCAAGAACCTTGGGTTTGGGGGGAGTGGGCGGGCAATCTCCGCACTCCAATGCCAAGGGGAGACCCCGCATCCCAGAGAAGGGAGCGTGTACCCCGTGATGCAGAAGAGGCCGCCTGCCGTGGGTCAGCCGGTCTGGAGAGAGGAGGCGCCCAAAAGGCAGGCGGGGTGGGGTGGGCGGAGGAATCCCCAAACAGGCTAAAAATAGCCAGGGAAATTATTCCAACACCTCCCCAAAATAGAAACTCGCCTCTCAGTCTTACAAAAGGCCGGCTGGCAGCGAGACAGCGGGGTGGGGTTCAAGAAAGGGGGCCAGCTCTCCCCCCACCCCATCCTCCCTCCTGCCCCCTGGCCCAGTTTCCCCTCCTGGCTCAGCTCTGGCTGTGCGTAAAAGCGCAAACTGGTGGCGCGCTAGCTCGAGGGGTCTGAGAACTGGGGACCAAGCAGCCCTGCAGCCGCCCCCCGCTTTTGTCTCTCTTCCCAGGACCTGCCCCCGGAGCAGCGGACCCCGGAGAGATTGAGCCACTAAAATAGCTCCGTGCTCCTCCCTGGCTATTCTTAGAATCCACTCGCCCTGGTCTGTGTCCAGCTGGGACCCGGGCACCGCCTCTGGCCGCCACCGCAGGGGGCGAGCTGCCAGCGCGCACAGATGTGGCTGGGCGCCCCGGGCATCCCATACCCCCTCCCTGCTGTGGAACAGCTGGAGGAGGACCCCGGAAAAACTCTGAGCAAGAGGCCTGGAGCGATGAAACAGCGGGCAGAGCTTTTAGCTTGCAGAACGCTGACCTGGGTTCATCTCTGGCATCCCCTAGGGTTCCCCCAAACACCACCCAGGGGAACTCTTGAGCTTAAAGCCAGGTTACAACCCCCGAGCCCCACCAGGAATGATCTCTGAGTCCCACCAGGAGTGATCCCTGAGCACAGAACTAGGAGTAACCCCCGAGCCCCACCAGGAATGATCCCTGAGTGCAGAGCCATGAGCAACCTCTGAACACCCACTGAGTGTGGCCAAATAAAACTCTGAGCACAGGGGCCTTGCAGGCCTGCGACCCCATTCTGTTCTGTTCTCTCCAAGAACCCCCGGGGAAGCCTCCAGATTCTGGCCTCTGCACCAGCCATGCACTGACATTTCCCGGGGCCGGCCTCAGTTTCCCCATCCACGAAATGGGAACCAGGCCAACATAGACACGAGGCGTCCGAGGCCCTTTCTTTCATCTCCCCAGCCCGGCCGCCCGCCGCCCACCCTGGGCTGCAGAAGCGCCGGGGTTGATGTCATCTTCCCACCCCCGCCCGGTGTCTCCACCCGCGCAGCTTGGCGCCGCCGTCACGGTCTTTCCCGTGGCAGGGAACCCCGGCAGGACCCAGTGGAAACCCGTGACGCCAGCGAGGCCGCCGCCCGTCTTCCGGAGGGGGCGTGGGTAGGGGCGTGGTGTGGACAAGCCGCACCCCTTTCTCCCGTGCTCTCCCATCCCGCCCCTTTGGGTGCATTTGCGTGTCTGCTGCTGCCTGCCAGGTCGCTAGCAGGTGCACGCACGTCTATGCAAATCTGCGTGGAAGGCACTGCAGGCTGCACTCCTATAAAGTCTGTTCTGTGGGTGCAGGAGAGGAGGATCCCCTCTCTCCAGGCTGGACACACTCACACACACCCGGTGTCTGTGGGTGGAGGGCCCCCACAATGATGACTCCCTAGTCCGAGGTTCCCCGCCAGTCTGGGAGCTAATTACTGTCAGGACCAGACACTCGGGGTGGCTGGCAAAAGGAACAAATCGCTGTGTGTCTGCAGCACGTCTGGCCTGCGGGCCACACTGGCGCAGGTCCTGGGGGTAATGGGGGGACAGCCACGCAGCTGTGTGTGTGTGTGCCACGGGGAACTTCGGGTGTCTGCATGGATACGTGGGTGACACTGCTGCATTCCAGCCCACGGCGTGTGTGGAAGGAACATCTGTGCTGTCTGACCTCTCTCCTGCCAGAGAAAAACCGAACTAGTCATAAACCCTGAGCTGGGGGATTAGGAATAGATGAATTTTAAAATGCGAGGTGTTTACTCATGCAAAAAAAAAAAAAAATGCCACCCCACTCCAGCATTATCCAGGAGAAATGAACTCTTGAATCTGCACCACTTCTTATGGGGAATGTTCTGAGAAACTTGATTTCTAATCCCAGGACTGAAAAGATAGAATTGCGGGGGCAAGCGCTTGCCAGGCATGCATTCCATCTGGGGTTCCATCTCTGGCAACCCATAGCGTCTAGCAATGAGCCCAACCAGCACAGAGGCAGGAGGGAGTAAACCCTGAGCACCTCCAGGTGTGGCCCCAAAACAAAACAAACCAAAACAAAATCCCTTTATTTTTGGATGCTCAGGGATTACTCCTGGCTCTGCGCTGAGAAATCATTCCTGGCATGCCTGGGGACTATATGGGATGCCGGGATTCGAACCACAGTCCATCCTGAGACGGCTGAGTGCAAGGCAAAGGCCCTACCGCTGTGCTATCTCTTCGGCCCCCATTCTTTCTTTATTTCTAATCCCTTCCAAATCTAAACAGCTCAGAGATCCTAGGGAGGAAGAAAGAACCAGCACTGTAAACAGGATTCTCAAGGTTTATCCTAAAAGCCTTAGGTTCCTAAGAATGACCCCAATACCCTCCCCCAAAGGTAGGATCCCACGAATGGCCCCTCCACAGACAGAAAATGTGTAGGTGGGGACAGGAGGGCAACTGATGAGGGTCATTACAGGTTTTTGTTTGTTTATGCCACACTTGGCAGTATTCGGGTTACTCCTGGCTCTGCTCTGGAGGATCTTATGGGGTATTGGGGACTGATCCCAAGGTCTGTCACATGCAAGGCCAGCACTTTACAGTCTGTGCTGACTCTGCCCTGGGCCATAACCCCTGGAGCTGCCCTGAACAAAGCCCTGGTGTGTTTCTTCCTATGCACTTGACAGCCTGTGAGTTTCAGCTCAGGCTTTGTCATGAAGCAAATGCCTGATTCTTAGAATCTCTGGGTCCTTATGCTGAAGTTAGGATGTGGCTCCAAAGGCTGTGGGGCCTAGCTCCAAGAGCCATGGGGACAGGCTCCAAAGGCTGCAGTCTCATTTACGAGCTTTTCTGGGAAGAGATGGGGCAGGGTCAGAGCAAAGGCCTGGTAGCAGGTTCTGCAATCCCCAGGGGTGGATGGGGACTTCCGGACACCCTTATCTACTTGGTGAAGCTGTCCAGGCCCCAAGCTCATATCAGAGGCTTTTATCCACTTGCCCCGCTTCAAAACTGAATTTGCTGTCTGGGAATTCTACCCCAATAAACACAACTCAGGAGTAGAGGCAAATCTTGTATGGGTGTGGAGGGGGAAAGGAGGGAAGGAGAGAGGGTTTTGGGATCCATTCCTAGCACTGGAAAAAGGAAAAATCAAGGTTGGAGTGAGAGTACAGGGAAAAGGGTGTTTGCCTTGCACTTAGCTGATCAAGATTTGATCTCTGGATTTCCGTGAGCCCCCTGAGCACCACCAGGAGTGATTCCTGAATGCAGAGCCAAGTATGAGACAAGGGTATATTTGCATATGGCCAAAAAGCAGTCAGAAAAAATAAAAAGAGGCCGAAGCAATAGCACAGTGGTAGCACAGTGGTAGGGTGTTTGTCTTGCACGCGAACACTCAGATTCAATCCTCAGCATCCCATACGGCCCCCAAGCCTGCCAGGAGCGATTTCTGAGCGTAGAGCCAGGAGTAACCCCTGAGCACCACTGGGTGTGGTCAAACCAAAAAAAGAAAATAGAGGCCGAAGCAATAGCACAGTAGGTAGAGCATTTGCCTTGCAAGCAGCCGGCTCAGTTTCAATCCCCGGCATCCCCTATGGTCTCCTAAGGCTGCCAGAAGTAACTTCTGAGCATTGAGCCAGGTGTAACTCCTGAGTACCCTTCAGGTTTGGCCCCCAAACTGAACTAAAATAAAATAAAATAAAATTCAGGTGGTAGGGAGCCTGCATTACACATTGTTGACTGACGTTCGATTCTCAGCACTCAGTGACCTGCATTTGTTTTTTTGTTTTGTTTTGTTTTGTTTTGGGGCCACACCCAAATGCCCTACTGCTATGCTATTGCTCCAGCCCAGTGACCTGAATTTGATCTCTGACATCCCTGACATCCCATATGGTCCTCCTAGCACCACTGGGAGTGGCCCCTGAGTGCAGAGGCAGGCGTCAGCCCTGAGCTCTGCTGGATCAAACCCAAAAATCAAAACTAAGAGTTGTTATTATTACCAATGTCCTTGTTATTTTCTGCAGACAAGCTGTCCAAGTTTCCCTCCCACTCCCCCACAAATGAGTCTGAAATTTGGGACTGAGGAGCTGGGAACTCCTTTCCCACACACACATGTTCATGTGCTCAGAACCCCACACACAGACCTGCAAACCCACATACATACTTTGTCACACAGAGACAGGCGGGGGCAGGTGTCAAGCGCAGAAAGGACCCACAACCATGCATTGGTAGATCCTACCCCAAACGACTCTGTTGGAAACCTCCTAACAGGATTCCCATCACCTCCTCTGCATGGATCTCGTCACCTCCCCACATGTGCACACAGCCTTGTATGTGTCTGACTGTGGCTACTCTGGACAGACCCAGCTGGGGGCTGCCCAGGGCACCACAGCGGAGGGAGGTCCTGGCTGTGTGTGCTTTAAGAGAGAGAGAGAGAGACACAGAGACAGAGACAGAGACAGAGAGAGATTGCAACAGGCATTTCTGAGCTCCCCTCCCCAGACACCATCTTCCTGTCCCTCAATCAGGATGCCCCAGGCCATCTGCTTTGGGGCTACAAGAAAATGAGAAGCAAGAGGATCCCCGCATCCTTAGTGGGCCTCAGTTTCCCCTGCTGGGAAATGGTAGCTGTTCTCCTAAACTCCCCTCTTCATCCTGTTTCTTTAGTTTGTTTGTTTGTTTGTTTGTTTGTTTTCTCAGCCACACCCAGTGGTCTCAGGGCTGGCTCCTGACTTTGTGCTCAGGGATCACTCCTGGTGGAGCACAGAGATCAAAAGAGAATTAAGGGGCCCGAGTGATGGTGCAGTGGTAGGATGTTTGTCTGGCATGCAGCTGATCCAGGACGGACCGCAGTTCAATCCCCCAGCATCCCATATGGTCCCTCAAGCCTAGAGCAATTTCTGGAGCACATAGCCAGAAGTAACCCCTGAGCACCACTGGGTGTGGCCCAAAACTCAAAAAAAGGGGGAAATAAACCCCAAACCCCATTGTATACTTGCAAGGCAAGCACCATTCCTGCTGTGCCCCAAATCCTGCTTAGTTTTGACCCACCTACTGTACATTATTTTTTGTTTGTTTTTTTAAGTTTTTTTTGGTCCACACCCAGTAATGCTCAAGAGTTACTCCTGGCTATGTGCTCAGAAGTCGCTTCTGGCTTGGGGGACCATATGAGATGCCGGGGGATCGAACCGCGGTCCGTCCTAGGCTAGCGCTGGCAAGGCAGACACCTTACCTCTAGCACCACCACGCCGGCCCCTGTTTGTTTGTTTTTGAGGTCATACCTGGCACTGCTCAGGGGTTACTTTTGACTCCGCACTCAGGGATCATTCCTGGTGGGGCTTACGGGACCACAAGGGGTGCTAGGGATTGAACAAGCCTTGACCAGATGCAAAGCAAAGCAAATGCCTAATTTTTGTACTGTTGATAGATCTTTTGTTTAGTTAGTTTGTTTTTCTTTGGGGGGCCACACTTGGCAATACTCAGAATCATTCCTAGAGGTGCTGGGGGAGGGGGGAACCCTACTGGGTGCCAGAGATGGAATCCAGGTTGGCTTAGAGCTGGGCAAATGCCCTCTCTGCTGTGCTGTCTTTGGACCCTGTAAAAGGTAGAAAAGAGAAAAATGAGGGTAAATAGCTGCAGGGGAGGTACCAGCTCTGTGTGTGCAAGTCTGTTTGTGTCTGCGAGTTTGTTCATGTGTCAACACGCGTGTCTGAGTGTGTTTACGTGTGTTTTGAGTATGTATGCATCTGTGTCTGTGATCATATGCATGTGTATACAGATTGCCCTATATGTGCACACGCATATGCATGCCTATGTATTCATTTGTGCACATGTGTATTGTTTTTTGTGTGTGTTGTTTATTTGGGGGGCACACCCAGCGATGCTCAGGGGTTACTCCTGGCTCTGCATTCAGGGATCACTCCTAAAAGTACAGGGAAGGGGAACCTATGGGTTGCCAGAAATCAAACCCAGGATGGGCTGTGTGTAAAGCCTGTGCCCTCACTCCAGCCCCTGATGTATATTTGCATGTGTTTGCACACCCTGGTGCACCCAGCTGGGGCTCCTGCAAGTGAGTGAGTGAGTGATCAGCTGTGTGTGTCCCAACTCCGGGTCCTCAACTGAGAGCCATGTGTCAGCTCTGTGCCAGTGCTCACCCAGGGCACTTTTTGTCTCCTCGCCACTCTCGAGGGCCTCTGGACAATGTTGGGACTGCCTGGCCCATAATCCCAAAACTTCACAGGTCTCTCTGCAAAGGGCAAGCATGTGGGCACAGCGGGAGAGCGGGCATGTACAGGCTGAGACTGGCAGCTCCCTGGCAGCGCCCAGCTGCCCCGCCCCCAGGCCGAGAGTGCCCGGGGCCAGGTGGGGACGGGCGGGCCCGGAAACCTCTCCCAGATGCTGTGCCCAGTTTCAGGGAAGCCAGCCCCTGGCGCCCTGCCCTGGTGCTCACCCACCTGCCCCGCACCTGCCCCCCGGGGTTCCAGGCAGCCGGCGGAAGTCACTGCCCCCAGCCCCCCTGGCTGAGTGTACTGGGCAGGACCACAGGAACCAGATGTGCAACACCATTTCCTTCCACCCCATCTGAGCCCCTCAGAGTCAAAGTCAACTCCCCGTTCCCAGCCTCCTGTGCACAGCGGGTCCTAGAACTCAGAGGGGCCTTTCTTTTTTACTTTTTTCTTTTTTTATTGGGGGGGGTCACACCTGGCAGTGTTCAGGGGTCAGTCCTGGCTCTACGCTCAGAAATCAACCCTGGCAGGAGTGGGGGGCCATATGGGATGCCAGGATTCGAACCACGTCCATGCTATCTCTCCCCAAGGGGCCTTTCTATCTATAGAGCCTTGGCCTACCCTTGGGGCATATCAGCATACACATTCACCCCCAGGAGGCTCAAACCAAATACCCCTATGGCTGGGGTGATGGAATCTCTGAAAACGGGAGCAGCTCCCTGAAAAGGTATTAGGTTTATTTTGCTTATTGCTTTTGGGTTACATCAGTGGTGCTCAGAGTTGACTCCTTGCACTCAGGGATCACTCCTGGTGTAGCTCTGGGAACCCAATGGGATGCCGGAGATTAAACTTGGGTCGGCTTCTGCAAAGCAAGAGGCCTCCCCATGGTGTAATAGCTCTGGACCCTAAAGGAATATTTAGGAGCAGTGGGGCATGCTGAGCGCACACACACAAAGGTGCTGGGAGGTCCATGTCGGTACATGTCGGCACACAGTGGGTGTTTGCACACACCTGGGGCCTACATGCAACAGGGCTTCCATGCATATAGGTGCCTGCACAAGTCAGTTTTGCGTGCATGCAAGAATGCACACAGAACCAGAGCACTAGCACAGCAGCAGGGTGTTGACCTTGCATGCAGCCAACCTGGGACGGACCCGGGTTTCAATCCCCAGCATCCCATATGGTTCCCTGAGCCTGCCAGGAGCGATTTCTGAGCGGAGAGCCAGGAGGAACCCCTGAGCACCCCAGAGTGTGCCCTCCAAAAAATATCTGCACACATTGGCCGGAAAGATAGCATGGAGGCAGAGTGTGCAAAAGAACTGTGGTTCGAATCCCGGCATCCCATATGGTTCCCCCAACCCCAGCCTGCCCGGAATAATTTCTGAGCATAGAGCTAGGGGTAACCCCTGGGCGCTGCCGGGTGTGACCCTCCAAAAAAATTAGCTGCACACAGTAACATGCACACAGTAGGCTTCACGTGCCTGCAAACAGGCAAACAGTAGGCTCCTTTGGCATGCACAAAGGAGCCCACACACAGTAGGTCTGGCATGCATGTCGTTGCTTGCACTCAGTAGGCCTGTGGGCACACAGTGTTCTGCACACAGCAGACGCCTACACGCGGGTGAGCGTTGCGTTGCGTGGAGGCCTTGGAGGAAAGCGGCCTATTCTAGAAGCAAGCGTGCAAACAGTCCTCCAGGTGCTGCCACCGTGCAGGCAGGCGAGGGGCTGCGGGCCTAGGGGTGCGGGGGTTATGGGGGTGCATGCTCCCTGCTGGCTGCACCCAGGAGAGGCCTTAACAGAGGCCGCACTGCATGCAGGCTGCAGCCACCGTGCAGCCCCGTGCAACTGAGCACGCACAGGGCCCCGAAAGCTGCACCCCCACTTCTCCCTTGCAGCGGCCCGGGGCAGGTCAGGAGGCTCCACCAGGGCGTGGGGCGGCCGGCAGGGCAGGGAGGCTATTCCGGGCGTTGGCACGGTGCCCGGGCCCTGCGCGCCAGGCGGCCCAGGAGAAGGCGCCGCTCACAAAAGGAGGGTCTGTGCAGACGCCCCGCCTTTGGGGCTGGGGGGGCAGGGAGACGCCGCCGGGGCCGCCGCCGGCTCGGACCCACCCGCCAGGCGGCCGCAGACACCGCGCCTGGCGGGCACCAGAGGGAGGCTGGCACCGCCGTGCACCGGAGGGGGTCGGGGCCGGCCGGCGCTGGGGCTGCTTGGGGGGCTCCGGTGCGCGCCCAGGGCGCACGGCCTTAGGCGCGCGGTGCTGAGACGGGAGGACCGGGCGCTGCGTTTCGCCCACTCGGGGTGACTGTCTCGCGCTCGGCCGCCTCTGTCTCCAATTATCCAATTTTAAGACCCAAGTAGCCGGGATTTCTGCCTGCCAGGGCGGGAGGGACCCTGGGGCGGGTCCCTCCACCCCCAGAGTGTCTGGCTGGAGTGGGGGAGACGAGCCGTAATAAGGGTTTTCAAGGCCGCCGCGTTGGGCGAAACTTTGGGGCCTGCGTTAGTTTCACCTCGCCACGTAGGAGGTTGTGTCTTTTTCCCCCGTCCCTTCCACGGACGGGGAAATCGAGGCACGCTGGACCGCCAAACCAACCCCACCAGTCTTTCCTGGGGACCATCAAACACAGGGACTGGTCCCCCAGCTTGGGTCCTTGGAAGATCTTGTGTTGGAACTCAAAATTCTGGGGATAGGCTAAGTTAAGGTGCTGCAGCCAAAGATGGGGAGAGGCTGACAGGAGCCAACCCTCGCTCCTCCACAGGGACCTTTTGTTTTATTTTATTTTGTTGAGGGTTTTTTTTTTTTTTTTTGGCCACACCCACTAGGGCTCAGGGATCCTTCCTGGTGTCTCATGGGATGCCAGGGATCGAACCCTGGTCAGCCTTGTGCAAAGCCAGAGCCCTCCCTGCTGTGCTATCCTCTGGCCCCAAACCTTCCACATGCACACACACACAGGTCTGTGCAGACACACACACACACACACACACACACACACACACACACACACACACACACACACTGCAAGACCCTGGGATGCATGCTCCAGCCATGGATCCAGGACTCCGAGCTTAGGGGCTGATCCAGGTGGGTCCCTGTGTGGCTGTCAGACTGGGAGACTCCTGTCCTCTCTGTACCTGGTTCACGGGGCTGCAGCTGGAAGCTGGGAAACGGGTAGGGGGCAGCTTGCACTTCCAGGGCTCCCCTCAGCCCGACTACCCTCATTCCAACAGGTAAAGCCCCCCACCCAGGCCGCAGCCACACTACAGCTGGTGAGTGTTTGCCTTGCACGTGGCCAACATGGGTTCAGTCCTGGGCATCCCATAGGGTCCTCAGAGCCAGGAGTCAGTCCTGAGCATCACCAGGTGTGGCCCAAATCCTAAAAAAAAGAACTATCAGGGGCCGGGAAGGTGGCGCTAGAGGTAAGGTGTCTGCCTTGCAAGCGCTAGTGTAGGACCGGTGTCCCATATGGTCCCCCCAAGCCAGGGGCGATTTCTGAGTGCATAGCCAGGAATAACCCCTGAGCGTCAAACGGGTGTGGCCCAAAAACCAAAAAAAAAAAAAAAAAAAAAAGAACTATCAAACTGTCATGGACACGGGGATGGGGGTAGGTGGGGGCCAATAATACAGCAGCAGGGCTTTTGCCTTGCATGCTGCCAACCCAGGATGGACCCAGGTTCAATCCCCACTATAGTCCCCCAAGCCTGCCAGAAATAGCCCCTTGAGTGCCACCAGTGTGGCCCCGAAACCAAAAAGAACACACGTGTGTGTCCATGGGTACAGAACTGTTCCCAGAATCAGAGTTGTGGGAGTTGATGGGGAGGTGTTATCCTAGGAACCACAAAGTCTGCAAGGAGCCCCCATGAGGGCACAGCCTCCAAGCAAGCGCTGAGACTTCGAAGGGAGCCCAGGTGACCCCACAAACCATGTGGGAGGGACCCAGTGGTGGGGAAGAGGGACTGAACCAAGTCACATACACCCCCCAGACCTTTACTCTGCTAATGCAAATGAACAAGAATGGAGTGTCCGTCCTTCCCACTCCCGGTGTCACCCCCCGAAAGGTAAGGCGGCCTCCAACAGGCTTCTGGAAGGTTCTGATGTTCTCGCTGGCCAGGATGTTCCAGGAGAGCAAAGAAAGAAGCAGATTCTCAGCAGGTGTTACTCCTGGCTGTCTGCTCAGAAATAGCTCCTGGCAGGCACGGGGGACCAACCACCTTTGGTCCTGAATCGGCTGCTTGCAAGGCAAACGCTGCTGTGCTATCTCTTCGGGCCCTCAGCAGTATTTTATCAGGGCCCCATTGTAAAAAGGTGCAGAGGCCCAGGGGAGGGACTTGTCCATGGGGCCCTGGCCTGTCATGTGTGTCCCTCAGGGACATGGGAGGACATGGCTGGGCCAGTCATGGGGAAGCTGAAGCTCAGAATTCAGCTGAGCAGATTCGCCAGGGGGTGGCTGGGTGGTAGGTAGGGTGAGCCTGGGAGATTCCTCTCTGTGGGCTTTTTTTGGCGGGGAGACCACAGCCGGCAGCACTCGAGGTTACTCCTGGCTCTGCACTCAGAAATCAGTCCTGGCAGGCTCTGGGGACCATATGGGATGCCAGGAATCAAACCGGGGTCCATCCAGGGTTGGCCACGTGCAAGGCAAACATCCTACCCCCTGTGCTATTGTTCCGGCCCCTCTCTGGATTTTTTTTTTTATAGTCTGAGCATTACCGGGTGTGGCCCAAAAACCAAAAAAAAAAAAAAAAAGAACATGTTGTTAGTGAAAATGGGGGTCAGGGGTGCAAGTGCCCTCCCCAAAATGATGCTTCTTCACCCCCTTCCCCAATATATATATATATATATATTTATTTATTTATTTATTTATTTTTGGGCCACACCCGGCGGTGCTCAGGGGTTACTCCTGGCTGTCTGCTCAGAAATAGCTCCTGGCAGGCATGGGGGACCATATGGGACACCGGGATTCGAACCAACCACCTTTGGTCCTGGATTGGCTGCTTGCAAGGCAAACGCCGATGTGCTATCTCTCCGGGCCCCCCAATATTTTTATATGACCTATGCTCTCTTTTGTTTGTTTTTTGCTTTGGGGCCACACCTGGTGGCGCGCAGGGGTTACTCCTGGCTCTGTGCTCAGAAATTGCTCCAGGTAGGCTCGAGGGACCGTATGGGATGCCAGGGAATTGAACTCAGGAATTGAACTCAGGTTCATCTAGGGTCGGACATGTGCAAGGCAAACACCCTACCGCTGTGCTATCTCTCTGATCCCTGGCCTGTGCCCTCTTAACCTTGCAACCTGTAGGGTCAGTTGCCCTGCTCCATGGCGCCAGTTCTTTAGGCTAGACCATGCATTTTCAGAACCTTCTCTCCAGCTCTTCTGGTGAATCTGCTCTGCAATGCACCTTCTGCCTTCCCTGCTCTCACCCAGACCTGGCCCCATCTAACCTGGGAGCATCAGAAGAATCACAATGGGACAGGGGCCAGAGTGATAGCGCAGCAGTAGGACATTTGCCTTGCACATGGCTGACCCAGGGTGAACCTGGGTTCGATCCTCAGCGTCCCATATGGTTCCCTAAGCCAGGAGCGCTTTCTGAGCACATAGCCATGAGTAACCCCTGAGCGTCACCAGGTGTGGCCCAAAAACCAATAAGTAAATAAATAAAAAGAATCACAATGGGACAAAAGAACAGTAGGAAGGGCGCTTGCTTGAATGCAGCGGACCCAGGTTCTATTCCCAGCATCCCATTGGGGACCCATTAGCATCACCACCAGGTGATCCCTGAGCACAGAGCCAGAAGTCAGCGATGAGCATTGCCAGGTGTGGCCCCAAAACCAAAGCCAGATGAAGAGTGTGAGAAGAATTTTCAGGCAATTCTCCCAAATCCAGGTTCTGTTTCTCAGACCCTCCATGTGCCAGGTAGGTGGACTCATACTCCCTGGCTTTCCCGAAGTTGGGTAAACTGAGGCACGGGTTGGTGAAAGTATCAGCCTAGGATCATTGAACTGACCTCCTCACCTCTGCCTCAGGGCCCAACTCACACTGGATGGGGCAAGGTCAGAGGTCAAGTTGGTGATGCACCCCTTTCTTTCTTGGAGGTCTAATGCAGAGATATGCCCCTTCACCCCAAAGTTACACATCAAGAGTACATGGGGTGACCGACCGTAGGGTACTGAGCCTTCTCCAAAGACAGCAGGGAAGGGCATTTGTCTTGCACACAGCTGACCTGGCTTTTTTTTTTTTTTTTTTTTTTTTTGGTTTTTGGGCCACACCCAGCGGTGCTCAGGGGTTACTCCTGGCTGTCTGCTCAGAAATAGCTCCTGGCAGGCACGGGGGACCATATGGGACACCGGGATTCGAACCAACCACCTTTGGTCCTGGATCAGCTGCTTGCAAGGCAAACGCCGCTGTGCTATCTCTCCGGGCCCTGACCTGGCTTTTATCCCTGGGTCCCAAATGGTCCCCGAAGTACCTCTAAGAGTGACCCCCAAGCATCTCTAGGAGTGACCCCTATTGAGACCACTTCTTTTTTTTTTTTTTTTTTGGTTTTTGGGCCACACCCGGTAACGCTCAGGGGTTACTCCTGGCTATGCGCTCAGAAGTTGCTCCTGGCTTGGGGGACCATATGGGACACCGGGGGATCGAACCGAGGTCCGTCCAAGGCTAGCGCTGGCAAGGCAGGCACCTTACCTTTAGCGCCACTGCCCGGCCCCAAGGCCACTTCTTTTTTTTTTGTTTTTTGTTTTTTTGTTTTTTTGTTTTTGGGCCACACCCGTTTGACGCTCAGGGGTTACTCCTGGCTATGTGCTCAGAAATCGCCCCTGGCTTGGGGGGACCATATGGGACGCCGGGGGATCGAACCGCGGTCCGTTCCTTGGCTAGCGCTTGTAAGGCAGACACCTTACCTCTAGCGCCACCTTCCCGGCCCATCAAGACCACTTCTTATAAGGGGGAACCTCTCCCCAGTCTCTTAGCCTGCATGCAAGGACCTCACCCCATTCTCATCTCCGGGACTCTCTTTTTATTTTTAATATTTTTTGGGTTTTTTTGGGGGGGCATCACATCCAGTTATGCTCAGGGAGTTACTTCTGCCTCTGGTGGTGTTCAGGGGACCCTGTGGGGTGCCAGTGGTCAAACCTGGGTCAGCTGTATGCAAGGTAAATGACTTCCCCACTGTACTCTCACTCCAGCATTGTCCCTTTCTTTTTCTTTTTCTTTCCTTTTGGGTTCAAGGTAAGGCCCTATCCACTATCTCTGTAGCCCCTGAGTGGGGGGGGGGCTCCCCTTCTTTCCAGTCCTAGGAGGGACCCAAAGCAATAAGACAACAGAGAGGGTATTTGTCTTGCATATAGTGGACCTTCAGTTCACTCCCATTATCCTATATGATCCCCAAACACTCCCCAAGTCATTCCCAGGAGTGCAGAGCCAGAAGGAAGCCCTTGAACTTGCTGGGTGTGGCCCAAAACCTAAAAACAAACAAACAAACAAAAAACAGTCCCAGGAGGGGAGGGACCCAATTTCTCATCTGGAACCCCTGTCCCCTCCACCGTGGGTTCCTGGTTCTCTCTTTCCTCCATGTCTGCATGACAGCTTCACTTCCCGGGGTGCTCCCCTTCAGGCCCTGCTCCTCTCCTGGACTCCCAGGGGACTTTCCCTCCTCTCCACCCCCGGTGCCCACGGGCCTCCCCACTCCATGCCCCATGACTCCTGGGGGCCCCTACAGGGGTTTTCCTAGCGCCCACGTGAAGCTCCGTGAAAAGGTCAAGCCAGAGGGGGGTGCTGCAACTCCCCACACTGCATGCAGTTCCCAGGCAGGAGAAGGGGGGGGGCCTGGTCAGGTCAGCCTTCGCCAGCACCCACATATTCGGGGGCTGCAGCCCTGAGCTGGTGAAGGGTTAGTGGGGAGATCCCAGCGGGCTTGCAGGTCCCTTGCAACTTGGGGAGGAGGAGCCGAGCAGACACCCAGTTTCGGTTTAGTCGCAAGCTCAGCTCGGGCTGGCTTCCGGAGGGGCATTTTCTGCTTCTCGATTTCAGTTTGGGGAAAGGGGAAAAAAAAATAAAAATAAAGTTTGGTTCTTAGTACCAAGAAAGAGGCTGATCCCAGGAAGAAGTGTAAGGGGGGAAGGGGAGGGGGTTGCATGGGAATCCCTCTGGGGGTTTCCCCTGCAGCGTTAAGCCTGCCTCGCTCTGCACCTCCTTATTTTCTCCAGATCTGGGGGATGTTGTGGTGGGAGCTGGGCAGGACAAGGCAGGGGCTGCCCCCATTCTCTCCACCCCACCCCCGTGTCCAAGGCGCCCTGGAGCCCAGGGGCTGGCTCTGGCTAAGCCAGTCTCAGCAGTGATGTAGCCGCCAGGTTTCGTAATAAACCGGTCTTGTAATCGCTACGGGGCAGGAGGTAGAAGGGGAAAGCAAAAAAAAAAAAAAAAAAGAGGCAAAGGCAAAGATTTGTTGGACTTGGGAGACTGCTCAACAGAGAAGTGGCAGTGTTTCTGCAAAGGAGCCCCCAAGCTGCTAACAAGAGCTTAAGGAACGCTTTCTGCAAGAGGGGGGGTGGGTCTCGACCGAGGGACTGAGGGAGGGAGGAAGGGGAAAAGGCAGAGACACCCAGATCCAGAAGCTTTAGAAATTTATTTCTAGGCCATCCTAGTGGCAGTAAAAATAAATGTCCTTGTTGTTTTATTTTCCCAGGCCTCAGTGGCTCCAGTAAACTAGTGCAAGTAACAAAAGTTTGTGCATTTCAGTCTGCAAAGGATGCTCAGCGGGGTTTTGGGGGCGCTGGGCCCAAGGCCTCACCCCACATGGGGGACCCCCCCAACGGTAGATTCCAGGGGGCCACGGAGCCCGCCTTTCAGTTGCCAAGTCCCATTTGCAGCAATCAGTTCCAGCCCCAAAATGGGGGTGAGATGCTGTGACTCCATCCCGGGAGTCTGCTCTGTCACCAGGGCTGAGCCCTAAGGGGGGGTCCCTTCTGCCGGCTGGGGACCCCCCTTCTTCTCCTCTCGCTCTCGCTGGCCTCTTGGTGGCGCTGTTCCTGACTTGCGGCTTGCTCGGAAGGTTCACCACAGGCTCTCCTCCTCCTCATCTTCCTCCTCCTCCACCTCCTCCTCTTGGTTTCCCCCCCCCTCAACCTTAGAGGTTGGGTTCTCCTGGGGGGGTGCTCTGGCGGGGTCGGGGGGACGGGAGGTCAATTATTTATTTTTTTTCTTTTTTGCCAGCAACTCCACAGGTTCTCAAGCTGGGCTGGTGGTGATGGGAAGCACCTCAGCGCTCCTCCAGAGAGATGTAAGGGACCCACTGGTTGTTCCCCCTGCTCTCCTCGCAGTAACTGGCCACTTCTGTCAGGTCTTTGCATTTCCAGGTTTCTGTGTGAGGGTTCTGTCAGGGGGAGAGGTGGGAAAGAAGGGGGGAAAGTTAAGGTTCAGGGCTTTGCACGCAAGAAGGTTTGAACTCTGCCACCACTTGGTCATTCCTACCCCCCTGCCCTGAGCATTTCCCAGTGTGCCCCCCCCTTCAAAAATAAAGAAGGGTTCTATGGGAGCCCTGGTGGTTGGATGGGGAACCTCTAGCTCCCAGAACCCCTGGGGACAGCCGGCTGGGCTCCAAGTCACCCAGAGGGTGATGAGATCCCGTCCGGCAGCCCACGGGACATGCCAAGCGTGGCTGGGCGCTGAGCTGGAGGCCGGGATCAGCCGGTGCCTCTTTGTTGACAAACAGGGGTGCAGGTGGTGGCAGGGCGGGGCGGCTCACCGTGACCAGGAGGCAATGCAGATCTCGGTCCTCGGACTCGGGGTTGCCCTGCGTTTGGGGGGGTTCGCCCAACAGCTGTTCCAGGCGGCGCATGCCGGACACCCGCAAGATATTGATGTCATTGTCGCAGCAAAAAGATTGGATGAGGGTGAAGTGGATTTGCAGAGCGATGTCATCCTCCTCCTCTTCGTCAATGGCCAGGAGACACAGGACCACGCTATCGGGGTCCCTGAAAGGGGGGGAGAGAGGAGGAGGAGGAGACGGGTCAGCTGGGAAGAAGGGGAGACCAGGGGAGGCGAAGGGGTTGCATTTGCAAGAATGAGAAACCGCAGGTGACTTCGGGGCGCGTGCAGGTGTCAGAGAGGCAGAGGCGGAGAAAGGGTACAGGGCTGGATGGGGGGCGGGTGTGGAACCCGCAAATGATACAGTCACCCATGGAGGCTGCAGACCCCAACCTCTACCCACCCACCCCAAAATCAAGACAACTATGTAGACATAGAAGCTGTCAATGCACAGCAGGGCCACAGGTTCGGGGGTGGGTGCAAGGATAAAAGGGGTGATGCACAGAGGAGCATGCAGAGCGGAGGGGGGTCCCCACCCGCGCCCGCCCCGGCAGCAACAACAAGGGGGGGGTCTGACTCACACATTCATCAGCTTGGCCGATTCGTACACCCCCACCGTGAGGCGGTCCTGGCGCTGGGCGGCCACCAGCAGCTCCTCCACCGCGGTGCTCACCGTCTGCATCCTGGGGGTCGGCGGAAAGGAAGCAATCAGCATCCCGACAGCCGGTGCTCCCCAGCCCCTCTTCCCATGGGAAGGAGCCCGACCCGGCCACTTACTTCTGCGCCGCGTTGTCGCACGCCACGACCTCTTCCAGCGTCATGTTGCAGTTATAATCCACAGCGGAAAGCAAGAAAAAGATTTTGAAAAAAATAAAATTGCAAAGCGTAAAAAAGTCCACTAAGCTTTGACACGGAGTCTCAGCGCTCGTCCAAGACCTTCAGAAATCGGAGAAATCGTCCTCCCAAAAAAAGACAGGAGGAGAAGGAGAGAAAATGTTATTTATTTTTAGTCTTCCAGTTTTCTCTGACTCTAGGACGAGTGAGTGATCCCGGGAGCAGAAATGTCAAAGATGAAGTTTGTCAGTTTCACCGACTGTGAGCGCCGCGGGTCGGAGCCGCTTTTATATAGACCTCGCAAAGGGGGCGTGGCTCCTGAGACCCACCGGCGCCTCCTATTGGTTATTCAAAAAAGGCCATAAAGGAAGGCGCCGCTATTGGCTGTAGGCGCGGAGGGGGCGGAGCCGCCCACGTGGGGGCGAGGAAGGGGCGGAGTCAGAGTTGCAGAAAGCTGCAAAGCCAAAAAAAAAAAAAAAAAGCAGAAGTTTTTTTCTCCTGATTTCCCGGCAGCTGCAGCCGCGTTTCGGGGCGCGCGCGGGATTTCCAGGGCGCGAGAAGGACCGGACTTTTGGGGGGGCTGGATAAAGGGGTAAGGGGAAGTGACCTGGAATCCCCTCTTGGAGAGTCCCTGTCCCATGATCTTTTCAGGCTCTGCAGGAACCTGCCCCTTGGGAGCCAGAGTCTTGCTTGGATGTTAAGTGGGCATCCCTGTTAGTGGGGGACCCCAGATCCTGGTGACTTTCTCGGGGTTCTGCATTGATCTCCGGGGAGGGCTCTCGCTTTGCACGCAGTTGATCTATCAGGGTTTGATCCTGGCACCCCCAGATGGTTCCATGATTGTCAGGAGCAATCAATCCCCTGAGTGCAGAACCAGGAGCATCGCCGGTGTGACCTCTAAAATTAAGGGGTGCACAGGGAGAAACCACCAGAGGAACGATCATGTTTGTGTGTGCCCCCATAGAGGACCCCAGATCAGAGCATCAGGCCTGTCTGCATTTGCAAGATGCATGGGGTAAAGAAATTAGTGCTACCCAGCGGCGTTTGCCTTGCAAGCAGCCGATGCAGGACCAAAGGTGGTTGGTTCGAATCCCGGTGTCCCATATGGTCCCCCGTGCCTGCCAGGAGCTATTTCTGAGCAGACAGCCAGGAGTAACCCCTGAGCAACGCCGGGTGTGGCCCCCCAAAAAAACAAAAAACAAACAAACAAGAAATTAGTGCTCCCACAAGTAGCACCCCCAAGCAGGTCACCTCGAGGCCCCCCAAAATGGGGGCTTCCAAGCATTAAGGCACCCTAGATGCTCCCTCCCCACCCCCCAAGAGTTTCAGGGTGAGGCACGCCTGAGAAGCAGGTGGCTGAACCCCACTCTGCGGCGCGTCCCCTGCCGGTCACTCGGTGCAGAGGTTGTAGGGGGGAAACTGAGGCCAGGACCAAGATGATGAGGGATCCGGAGGGACTGACTGGCCCTGCACGCCCCAACTCTGCACCCACGAGGCTTGAGAGTCTCCCCGGGAAGCAGGAGGGGGAAATGGTGCGTGCCCGGGCGGCAAGGCCACCGCTTCGTTGGGGCCACAAGTGTGCGCCCGCAGAGATGCAACCCCCGCGCGGGAGAGGCGGCAGCTGGATCACGAACCGGGTCTCCCACGGTCGATCGGGGGCTCCCGGGTGACTCACAGCTGTGTCCCCCCTCTCCGCCACCAACCTGGGGTCTGGACTCGGCCCAGGCCTCCCCGGCTGCCCAGCCCCGCGCCCCCCAGCCAGCAGTGCCCGCTGACTCATGGCACCGCCTCCGCATCGCCCACCGTGTGTGCGCGCGATCCGTGCCCGGGCCAGCGAGGCTCGGCGGCGCCATCTGGTGACCTAGCGGCGTAACTGCATCCGCAGCGGCTGTGGGGACAGATTGAGGTGGGAAGGGGTGGGGGACAAGGAGAGAACAAAAGTTGTGTGTATATAAATAAATATTGGGTTTTGGGTCACACCCTGCAGCGCTCAGGGGTTCCTCCTGGCTCTACGCTCAGAAATCGCTCCTGGAAGGCTCGGGAGACCATATGGGATGCCGGGATTCGAACCACCGTCCTTCTGCATGCAAGGCAAACGCCCTACCTCATGCTATCTCTCCGGTCCCAAAAGTTGTACTTTTTAGGGGAAGTCACATCCGTCAGCGCTCAGAAATTTACTTCTGGTAGGCTCGGGGAACCATATGAGATGCCCGGGTTCGAACCCGGGTCAGCCACATGCAAGGCAAACACCTTCTGGCCCCCAAAGTTGTACTTTTTAATATTTTAAACAATGCAATGTAGAAAAGGATATTTTAAAAATATCTTTATTTTGAGGGCCGAACAGAGAGCACAGCGGTAGGGTATTTGCCTTGCAAATGACCAACCCAGGACTGACGGTGGTTCAAATCCCGGCATCCCATATGGTCCCCCGAGCCTGCCAGGAGCGATTTCTGAGCACAGAGCCAGGAGTAACCCCTGAGCGCCGCAGGGTGTGCCCCCCCCAAAAAAACTTTATATTTAAAAAGAAAAAAAATTTTTTTTTTTTTTGGTTTTTGGGTCACACCCGGCAGCGCTCAGGGGCTACTCCTAGCTCTATGCTCAGAAATCGTTCCTGGCAGGCTCGGGGGGGACCATATGGGATGCCGGGATTCGAACCACCGTACCTCTGTATGCAAGGCAAACGCCTTACTTCCATGCTGTCTCTCCAGCCCCTCTTATGCTATTTTTATTTCTGAAGAACATTGTATTGTATAGTTCTACTTTACTGCATTTTTAGCTTTTTGTCCTGGATTAATGCTTTTACATTTTAACTATCATTAATGCTGCTCTAAGAACATTTGCATACAGTTTTATTGTGGATTTATTTTTTCATTTTTCTTCAATACCTACCTAGGAGTGATATTCCTGGATGGATCTTTGGAAAATTCTGTAATCAATTAGATGTAAAAATATCAAGCACTTCTCCATTTTACTATCCCTGTATCTGTTTTAAAAATTATTTTTTTTAGGGGCTGGAGAGATAGCACAATGGCATTTGCCTTGCAAGCAGCCGATCCAAGACGTAACGTGGTTGGTTCGAATCCTAGCGTCCTATAAGGTTCCCCGTGCCTGCCAGGAGCTATTTTTGAGCAAATAGCCAGGAGTAACCCCTGAGCACCGCCGGGTGTGACCCACCCAAAAACAAAAACAAAATTATTTTTTTAAAACAACGCCTTAAAAGCAAACGCCTTACCTTCATGCTATCTCTCCGGCCTCTAAAAATTTTTGTTTATAGTATTTATTTTAAAGTATTTAGATAAGGGCCGAGCAGTGGTGCAGTGGTAGGGCATTTGCTTTGCACACAACTGACCTAGGACAGGCCATAGTTCAAACCCCCCCACCCCCGGCTTCCCATATGGTCCCCCAAGCCAGGAGCGATTTCTGAGCACATAACCAGGAGTAACCCCTGAGTGTCACTGGGTGTGACCCAAAAACAAAAAAAAATTTTTTTAAATAATGCAATGTAGAAAAAGAAAGAGGGGCTGAAGCGAT
Organism: Suncus etruscus; assembly: GCF_024139225.1. Taxonomy (NCBI): domain Eukaryota; kingdom Metazoa; phylum Chordata; class Mammalia; order Eulipotyphla; family Soricidae; genus Suncus; species Suncus etruscus. The sequence goes on along the minus strand of NC_064862.1, from coordinate 83,916,703 downwards.
AGGACAGCAGTGAGGTCATTTGCCTTGCATGAGATGACCCAGGTTCAATCACCCGCATCCCTATGCTACCACCAGGAGAGATCCCTGAGTACAGAGTCAGAAGTAACCCGAGTGTCATTAGAAAAAAAAAACAGGCCAAAGTTATAGGACAGCAGGTAGGGCACTTGTCTTTTTTTTGCTTTTGTTTTTTTTTTTGTTTTTTGTTTTTGTTTTTGTTTTGGGGGGGCCCACACCCGGTGGTGCTCAGGGGTTACTCCTGGCTGTCTGCTCAGAAATGGCTCCTGGCAGGCACGGGGGACCATATGGGACACTGGGATTCGAACCAACCACCTTTGGTCCTGGATCGGCTGCTTGCAAGGCAAACGCCGCTGTGCTATCTCTCCGGGCCCTGGGCACTTGTCTTGTACACAGACAACCTGGACTCAATCCCCAATACCTCATGTGATTCCCTAAGCCCCTCAGGAGTGATTCCTGAGTACTACCAGTATGACCCAAAAACAGAAAGAAAAGGAAGGAAGAAGGAAGGAAGGAAGGAAGGAAGGAAGGAAGGAAGGAAGGAAGGAAGGAAGGAAGGAAGGAAGGAAGGAAGGAAGGAAGGAAGGAAGGAAGGGAGGGAGGGAGGGAGGGAGGGAGGAAGGAAGGAAGGGAGGGAGGGAGGGAGGGAGGAAGGAAGGAGGAAGGAAGGAGGAAGGAAGGAAGACAGAAAGAAAGAAAGAAAGAAAGAAAGAAAGAAAGAAAGAAAGAAAGAAAGAAAGAAAGAAAGAAAGAAAGAAAGAAAGAAAGAAAGAAAGAAAGAAAGAAAGAAAGAAAGAAAGAAAGAAAGAAAGAAAGAAAGAGAAAAGAAAGAAAGAGAGAGAAAGAGAGAAGAAAGAAAGAGAGAGAGAAAGACAGAGAGAGAAAAAGAAAGAAACAAAGAAAGAAGAAAGAAAGAAAGAAAGAAGGAGAAATAAGAAAGAAAGAGAGAAAAAGAAAGAAAGAAAGAAAGAAAGAAAGAAAGAAAGAAAGAAAGAAAGAAAGAAAGAAAGAAAGAAAGAAAGAAAGAAAGAAAGAAAGAAAGAAAGAAAGAAAGAGAAAAGAAAGAAGAAAGAAAGAGAGACAAAGAAAGAAAGAAAGAAAGGAAGGAAGGAAGGAAGGAAGGAAGGAAGGAAGGAAGGAAGGAAGGAAGGAAGGAAGGAAGGAAGGAAGGAAGGAAGGAAGGAAGGAAGGAAGGAAGGAAAGAAAGGAAAGAAAGGAAGAAAGAAAGGAAGAAAGAAAGAAAGAAAGAAAGAAAGAAAGAAAGAAAGAAAGAAAGAAAGAAAGAAAGAAAGAAAGAAAGAAAGAAAGAAAGAAAGAAAGAAAGAAAAGAAAGAAAGAAAGAAGAAAGAAAGAAAGAAAGAAAGAAGAAAGAAAGAAAGAAAGAAAGAAAGAAAGAAAGAAAGAAAGAAAGAAAGAAAGAAAGAAAGAAAGAAAGAAAGAAAGAAAGAAAGAAAGAAAGAAAGAAAGAAAGAAAGAAAGAAAGAAAGAAAGAAAGAAAGAAAGAAAGAAAGAAAGAAAGAAAAAGAAAGAGAGAAATGGGGCCAGAGAGATAGCACTGCAGGGAAGGCATTTGCCTTGCATGTGACCAACCCGGGTTTGATCCCCAGCATCTCATATGGCCCCCTGAACCTCAGGAATAACCCCTGAGCGCCATCAAATGTGGCCCACGAATGAAAAAAAAAAGAAAGAAAACCAGATCAGTCCAGGCAAATTCCTCAACACGGAAGTGCAGGCCAGGCCCCGCACTTACGGGGTTCTCATGAGGGTCCCCAGTAGTTTAGCCCACAGCTTGCTGAGCATTGCTGGGTGGGGCATTGGAGGCCCCTAAAACTGAAAAACAAATATAGATTAAATCAATAAATAATCAAGTCCACAAGCTGCTGCCTGGAGATAATTATTTTTTTATTATCCTAAAATTAGCGCGCACACGTACATGTGTGTGTGTGTGTGTGTGCAAGTAATCTTGTTGTGGTTATTTTGGGGTCACACCTGACTGTGCCCAGGATCGACCACTGGCCCTGGGTTCAAGGATCACTCAGTGGAACCTTCTGGGACACCCGTGATGGAAGTTGGCTTGACTACGTGCAAGACCAGCACTTCCCCCTCATGTGCTGTGCTATCTCTCGGACCCCACACAGGGAGCATCCAGATCAATGAGATTAGATCCTCTCACAATTTTGTTTCTTGCTTTGATTGGGGGCCACACCCAGTGTGCTAAGGCCTTACTTCCGGCTCTGCACTCAGGAATGACTTGTCCTGGAGGGCCCCAGGGGACTCGATGGGATGCCAGGGATAGAACCCAGGTTGTTGGGTGCAAGACAAGTGCCCTCCCCACACTCCTAAATAAACCCACAAAATAGGTGACCAGAATCTGTCTGTCTGTCCCTCTGTCTTGTCTGTCTGTCTGTCTGTCTGTCTGTCTCTCTCTCTCTCTTTCTCTCTCTCTCTCTCTCGTTAGAGGGAGGTGATGAGAGATAGTTGGAGCCACACATTATGGTATTATGGTTCTCAAAGGCTAGTCCTCTGGGTTCAGGACTTACCCCTGGCAATGCTCAGGGGACGACTAAATGCGGTGTGTGTTCAAACTAGGGTTTTTCTTTCTTTCCTTTTTTTCTTTTCTTTTTCTTTCTTTCTTTTTTTTTTTTAAGATGTTGGGGCCAGGCCCAGAGAGATAGCACAGCGGCATTTGCCTTGCAAGCAGCCGATCCAGGACCAAAGGTGGTTGGTTCGAATCCCGGTGTCCCATATGGTTCCCTGTGCCTGCCAGGAGCTATTTCTGAGCAGACAGCCAGGAGTAACCCCTGAGCACTGCTGGGTGTGGCCCAAAAAACAAACAAACAAAAAAAGATGTTGGGGCCACACCCGGCAGCGCTCAGGGGACCATATGGGATGCCAAGGATTGAACCCGGGTGTGTCCTGGGTCAGCTGTCTGCAAGGCAAACGCCCTACTGCACTGTGCTATCGCTCTGGCCCCAAACTAGGGTTTTTCTCCTAAAAGCCTTTTTCTATGCACTGCTTCTTCAGACCCAAGAATATGCTTTTGGGTTTATAGGTTTGTTTGTTTGTTTGTTTGTTTGTGGGCCTCACCCAACATGCCATTGCTGGCCCTGTGCTCAGGGGGCCCTATGGGGTGCTGGAGATCAAATCAGGGTTGGTACGTGCAAGGCAAATGCCCTCTTTGCAGTCCTATCCCTCTGGCCCTAGACTATCCATCCTTTTTGAAACTGAAGAATGCTGCAGTATGAGACAGACCCAGATGTATTAATCTATCTTTGTCTTTTGGAGGACAGTACCCAAAAGCACTCAGGAACTATTTCCAGCTTTATAGTTAGAAATCACTCCTGGTGATGGTGGTGGGGATGGAACAAAGATGGTCCGCATGCAATGCAAATACCTAAACCTCTGTCTTATCTCTGTCCCTATTAAGGTATCTTTGGTGAATGTTTGCTTACTTTGATCCTCTGATTTTTTTTTTTTTTTTTTTTTTTTTTTTTTTTTTTTTTTTTGTGGTTTTTGGGTCACACCCGGCAGTGCTCAGGGGTTATTCCTGGCTCCAGGCTCAGAAATTGCTCCTGGCAGGCACGGGAGGACCATATATGGGACGCCGGGATTCGAACCGATGACCTCCTGCATGAGAGGCAAACGCCTTACCTCCATGCTATCTCTCCGGCCCCTGATTTTTATAGCTGTCAGTTTGAGCAATAAAGTTTTATTGAAACCAGAGTTTTTTTGGGGGGGGTTTGTTTGTTTGTTTTGGGGCCACACCCTGTGACACTTAGAGGTTACTCCTGGCTATGTGCTCAGAAATCGATCCTGGCTTGGGGGTCCATATGGGATGCTGGCGAATTGAACCATGGTCCGTCCTAGGTTAGCATGTGCAAGGCAAGTGCCCTACTGCTTGCACCACTGCTTAGGCCAGAAACCAGAGACTTTAATCAACCCCATCCTAAACCACAGATTTAGGGTCAGGCCAATGAGGCATTTGCATCTAACATAGATTTCAGGAAAATATTACCAAACTCACTCATTAAGATTAAACAAACAGGGGCCCAGAGAGATAGCACAGTGGCATTTGCCTTGCAAGCAGCCGATCCAGGACCAAAGGTGGTTGGTTCGAATCCCGGTGTCCCATATGGTCCCCCGTGCCTGCCAGGAGCTATTTCTGAGCAGACAGCCAGGAGTAACCCCTAAGCAATGCCGGGTGTGGCCCCCCAGAAAAAAACCACACACAAAAAAAATAAGATTAAACAAACAGTATTCAGAAGCAACGCTTTCTAAAAATTAAAACTTTGGAGGGGTTGGGGGCCGGAGAAATGGCATGGAGGTAAGGCATTTGCCTTGCATGCAGGTCGGTGGTTTGAATTCCAGCATCTCATATGGTCCCCTGAGCCTGCCAGGAGCAATTTCTGAGCATAGAACCAGGAGTAAACCCTGAGCGCTGCCGGATGTAACCCAAAACCAAAAAACAAACAAACAAACAACTTTGGAGGGCTGGAGAAATAGCACAGTGGTAGGATGCTTACCTTTGCGTGCATTCAACCAGGTTCGGTCCCTGGCACTTCATAGGATTCCCCCAAAACCCACCAAGAGTGATCTCTGTGTGCAGAGCCAGGAGTAAGCCTTGAGCACTCCAGGTGTGACCCCAAACAAACAAAAACACAAACAACAAATCATAAAAATATTTCTTTAGGACTGGACAGGGCTGAGAGATAATAAAGGAATTTACCACATGCCTTGCATGTAACTGAACTGTTGGTAAGTCAAAGGGGATGGGGATCCCCATCTACGCAGGAATGTCCACTACTTTCTCCACACCAGAATGTGGGCCCTTGGGGAGCCACAGTCATAGGACAAAAACCAGCTTTTGTCTTGGGAAAGTTCAGGCTTTGGTTTCTGGGCCACATCCGGTGTTGTTCCTGGCTATGCACTCAGAAATCGCTCCTGGCTTGAGGGACCATATGGGATATGGGACACCGAGGGATGAACCACAGTCCAAGGCTGGAAACTGTTTCTTGACCCTTTGGAAACTGTTTCTTTCTTCCTTTTTTTTTTGTTTTTGTTTTTGGGTCACACTGGGCAGTGCTAAGGGGTTACTCCTGGTTCTACGCTCAGAAATTGCTCCTGGCAGCCTCAGGAGACCCTATGGAATGCCAGGATTTGAACCACCATCCTTCTACATGCAAGGCAAATGCCCTACCTTCATGCTATCTCTCCGGCCCCTTTCTTTTCTTTTTTCTTTTTTTCTTTCTTTTTTTTTTCTTTTTTTTTTTTTGGTTTTTCGGGCCACACCTGTTTGATGCTCAGGGGTTACTCCTGGCTAAGTGCTCAGAAATTGCCCCTGGCTTGGGGGGACCATATGGGACGCCGGAGGATCGAACCGTGGTCCTTCCTCGGCTAGCGCTTGCAAGGCAGACACCTTACCTGTAGCGCCACCTCGCCGGGCCCCCTTTCTTTTATTTTTTGTTTGTTTGGGGGTCACACCCTGCAGTGCTTGGGGTTACTCCTGTCTCTTTGCCCCAAATTGCTCCTGGCAGGCTCAAGGGACCAGATGGGATGCCCAGGATTGAACCCAGCTCTGCCACGTGGAAAGCAAACGTCCTACCCACCATGCCATAGCTCAGGTCCCATGGAAACTGTTTCTTGTTAGGGGCTCACAGCAGCCTGAGTCCCTAGCCAGAAGCTATTCTTGCTAGATGGTTCCCAGAGGAAGGGGCAGAGACCTGGAGAGTTAAGGGTTCAAGGCCATGCTTTTCCCAGGGGATTTTCCAAGATTCTTTTTTTTTTTTTTTTTTTTTTTTAGGATTTTCCAAGATTCTCTTGAGATGTCAAGTTACTCAGGTAAGTAGTTGATGTCTAGAGGAAAGGGGATAGGAGAATGCCCAGAGGGGACTTCAGACCAAAGAGTGGGTAGAGGGAGTGCTGAGTGAATAGGGAATTGTGAGGGGGTTTGTTTTGTCTCTGTTTCTTTGTTTTTTTCTACTTCTGAGATTTGGGGTTACAGACAGCAGTACTCAGGGGTTGTTCCCTGCTCTTAGGGTGTTCATGTAGTTTTGGGGATTGAACTCAGGTTAGTTGCATGCAAGACAAGCCCCTTAATTTCTGTTCTCTGTCTGTCTCTGTCTGTCTGTCTCTGTCTGTCTGTCTGTCTCTGTCTCTGTCTGTCTTTGTCTCTGTCTGTCTTTGTCTCTGTCTGTCTCTGTCTCTCTCTGTCTGTCTGTCTGTCTTTCTCTCCCCAAGAGTCTGTGTTTACTGGGCATGCTAGGGAAGGGACTCTTTCCTCATTCTGGGCCACAGCATAGCCAAGGAAAGTTCTAGACTTTTTTGTTTGTTTATTTGTTTGTTTCATTTTTCTTTTGGGGGAACACCCAGCCATGCTCAGGGTTTACTCCTGCTCTGCACTCAGGAATCACTCCTGGCTATGCTTGAGGGACCCTATGTGATGCCAGGGATCCAACCTGGATTGACTGTATGTAAGGCAAGTGCCCTCTTCACTGTGTTCTCCCTCTTTGCTCTTAGGAGTGACAGCAGATGAGGGTAAGGAAACTTTTTCTGCAAACTGCAAAATTTAGTAGCTTATGAGGGTAAGGAATCTTGGGGCTGGAGAGAAAGCACAATGGTTAGGGTGCTCCCCTTGCATGTTATCTGTATGGGTTGGATCACCAGACAACCGGGACAGACCCAGGTTCGATCCCTGGCATCCCGTAGGGTCCCTGAAGCATGGCCAGGAGTGATTCCTGAGTGCAGAGCAGGAGTAAACCCTGAGCATGGCTGGGTGTGCCCCCCAAAGAAAAATGAAACAAAAGGAGCAATTTCTGAGCACAGAGTCAGGAATAACCCCTGAGGGCTACAAGGTGTGGCCCAAAAACTAAAAAGATAAGTAATCTTGTTGTCACTGGCTTTGTGATACTGAAGGTGGTAGGGATGGGGATGAGGGTGGCTGTGGTGGACTTCACGTAGTGCTGAGGACCAAACCCAGGGACACTTAGGGCATGACAAGTGCTTCACTCCTTGAGCCAACTCCCCAATTCTCTATAGTTTTCTTTTGGTTTTGTGTTTTTGCTGATTTTTTTTTTTTAATTTTTGGACCACACCCGGTAACGCTCAGGGGTTACTCCTGGCTATGCGCTCAGAAGTTGCTCCTGGCTTGGGGGACCATATGGGACACCGGGGGATCAAACCGAGGTCCGTCCAAGGCTAGCGCAGGCAAGGCAGGCACCTTACCTTTAGCGCCACCGCCTGGCCCCTGAATTTTGTTTTGTTTTTGATGGATTTTATTTTGTTTTGTTTTTGTTTGCCTTTTGCTTTTGGATACTCCTGGATCTGTGCTCAGGACTGACAGTGTTTATTGAGCCATCTGGAATTTTGAGCCTCAAACCCAAGTTGATTGTGTGCAAGGCAAGCTCGGACACCACTTGAACTATTGCCCCAATCTCTTGAATTATTTATTTGTAAGTATGAGGAGATTTGAGGCCACACCCAGCTATGTTCAGTGCTTACTCCTGGCTCTGGGCTCAAAGATCACTCCTGGCAGAACTTGGGAGACCCTATGAGGTGCCAGGGATTGAACCCAGCAGCTGCATGCAAGGCAAGTGACCTGCCTGCTATAGCATCACTCTAGACCCCTGAGTTTATTATGGCCTCTCACTAGGCTACTGCTGATTTGGGGAATCTGTCCTTTTATTTGTTTTATTTGGGGGTTATGGTTGATAGTTATTCAGGGACCCATGTGGTGTTGAGGGCCAACCCAGGTTTTCTGCATGTAAAACCTGAGCCCAGTGAACTTTTTTTTTGGGAGGGGGTTTGGGTCACACCTGGCAGCACTCAAAGGTTACTCCTGACTCTACACTCAGAAATTGCTCCTGGCAGGCTCAGGGGACTATATGGGATGCCAGGATTTGAACCACCATCATTCTGCATCTAAAGCAAACGCTCTACCTCTGTGTTATCTCTTCAATCCCCCAATGAACTATTTCTTGGACCCCAAAAATCCTGCCACTTTTTTTTTTAGGATACAGCATTTATTTACTTACTTTTATTTATTTTTTATTTTTAGGCCACACCTTGAGGCACTGTACTCCTGGCTCTGTACTCAGAAGTTGCTCCTGGCAGGCTTAGGGGACCATATGGGATACCAGGGATCGAACCTAGGTTTGACCCAGGACATCCTTGTGCAAGCAAACTCCTTACTGGTGCACTGTTGCTTCAGCTCAGGATACAGCATTTAGCTGGTAGGCACCCCCCAAGCAAACCTGGGGGTGAGGGCTAAATCCAAGTTTCTAGAAGGAAACTTGGAAGGATTCCTTCTAGAAGAAACGTTGAGGGATTTTTGTGCTCAGTGGTTACTCCTGGCTCTGCGGTTGGGGATCACTCTTGGCAGATTCAGGGACCCTATGGGATGCCAGAGATCCAATCCAGGTTGAACACGTGCGAAGAAAATGTCCCCTGTTTGTAACTACCTCTCCATCCCCCAAAGGTTGAAGGGTTTTGATCTATTCAGAAGGAAAAGATTGGGGTTCCCTTTCAGAAAAAATTAGGCTTCTCAGAGTTGGTGCAGGGTATGCACCTGAAAACTTCCCCTTTATTTATTTATTTATTTATTTATTTATTTATTTATTTTAATTTTCAGGGATAGCACAATAGTAGGGCATTTGCCTTGCATGCAGACAACCCGGGACAGACCTAGGTTCGATCCCTGGCATTCCATATGGTCCCTGGAGCCTGCCAGGAGTGATTTCTGAACGCAGAGCCAGGAGGAATCCCTGAGCGCTGCTGGGAGTGGCCCCAAAACCAAAACTAAATAAATAAAAGAATAGACTCAAAGAGACGTGTGGGAGGTCCTATGCTAGGGTGTCGCTGCCCGGGGACCCCGCGGTGTCTGGGGCAGAGGGATGAGGTCAGAGCAACGGGGGGTGGAGGCCGGTGAGTTGCTCCTGCGGGCTGGAAGCGGTAGGAAGTCGGTGGCGCTGACCTCAGGGGTCTGGGTCGCTTTGCAGTAAGGACCGCGCTGGCGCGGGTGATTCCGGCCCCAGGTCAGTTTTCCTAGAGAAGGTGACTCAAGACAGGATGTGCTTCGGGGCGCGCGGAAGGGCCGATCCCCCCAATTGCCCAGGAGACGAGGCGGAGCTGGGTTCTCACCCCACCCTGTGTGTCCCAAAGTAGGTGACTTCACCTCCGAAACTCTCACAGTTCCCAGGAAAACCGGCTTGTCAGGATGATTACCGGATGCGGGGGGGGGGGGTGACTGGAAAAGGGGGGACAGCACATTTAGGGAGGGCACTTGACTTGCACGCGATACCGGGGTTTGATCCCTAGTACCCCCATAGGGTCTCCTGAGTCCCACCAGGAATAATCCCTAAGCACAGAGCCAGGAGTCAGCCCTGAGCATTGCCAAGTGTTGCACCCCCCCCCCACCAAATAACAAGAACAAACCCCAAAATCTATTGCTGGAGGGCGGCTGCCTTGTACACGGCTGACTCAGGTTGGATACCCAGCCCCTAGGTGTTGCCCCCCCAAATAACAAGAACCCCCAGACCGTTGCTACCTTGCACATGGCTGATCCAGGTTGAATTTCCAATACCCTGGCCTAGAGGGTCACCGGACCACCTCCAGGAGTGATCCCTGAGTGCAGAGCCAGGAGTCAGCCCTGAGCAATCTCCAGGTGTGCCCCTCCTAAAAATAAACAAAACAACAACAACAAAACCCCTACAAAATCCCAAATAAACCATTGCTAGATAGGCAGTACTAGTGGGGAGAGCATTTGTCTTGCACCGGCTTACTAGGGTTCGATGCTTGGTGCCCCATAGGGTCCCCTGAGCCCCGCGGGGAGTGGGTCTTGAGAGCAAAGCCTAGAGTCAGGCCTGAGCGCCGCTGGCTGTAAAACATCTTCCTCCAATTTTTGTTTAATCAATGACCGTGATAGTGCAGGAATTAAGGCGTCTCAATGGGCTAATCCTGGCTCAGGGGTGACTCCTGGCGGTGCTGGTAGGGATGGCAGACTAGAAACAGTTTTTTGTTTTGGTTTGGTTTGGTTTATTGGGTCACACCCGGCAGCTTCCAGGGGTTACTCCTGGCTCTACGCACAGAAATCGCTCCTGGCAGGCTCGGGGGACCACATGGAATGCCGGGATTCGAACTATCGTCCTTCTGCATGCGAGGCAAATGCCTTGCTATCTCTCCGGCTCTAGAAAAAGTCTGTACAGTCCTCTTCTTTTTTTTTTTTTTTTTTTTTTGGTTTTTTTGGGCCACACCCGGTAACGCTCAGGGGTTACTCCTGGCTATGCGCTCAGAAGTCGCTCCTGGCTTGGGGGACCATATGGGACGCCGGGGGATCGAACCGCGGTCCGTCTCCTAGGCTAGCGCAGGTAAGGCAGGCACCTTACCTCCAGCGCCACCGCCCGGCCCCATGTACAGTCCTCTTCTTAGCAGACTCGATGCTCCCTTCATCCGACCCGGTGTGGGGGTCACCGGTAAAGAGAGTGACCTTGGTTAGACCTGGGATTGTGCCCCCTCTCCTCTTGAAAGCTGCTGCCAAAGACTTGAGACTTTCTTCGGTTTGTTGATTTCTGGTTTTTTTGTTTTGTTTTGTTTTGGTTTGGTTTGGGTTTTTTTTGTTTTTTTGTTTTGTTTTGTTTTGTTTTGTTTTTGTTTTTTTGGGCCACACCCGGTGGTGTTCAGGGGTTACTCCTGGCTGTCTGCTCAGAAATAGCTCCTGGCAGGCACGGGGGACCATATGGGACACAGGGATTTGAATCAACCACCTTTGGTCCTGGATTGGCTGCTTGCAAGGCAAACACCACTGTGCTATGCTATCTCTCCTGGCCCCAGTTTGTTGATTTCTGGCCACATCTGGTGGGCTCAGGTTTCACTCACTCTTCATGAGGTGCCAGGGATCGAACCCAGATCAGCTGTGTGCCCTGTCACTCTCCTATCGCTCTGCCCTGAGATATATATTTTGTTTGTTTATTTGTTTTGGGTCCACACCCGATGGTACTCAGGGGTTGTTCCTGGCTCTTGGCTCAGAAATTACTCCTGGCAGGCTCTGGGAACCATATGGGAAATTGGGGATCGAACCCAGTGGGTTGCATGCAAGGTAGCACCTTACCCTCTGTGCTATTACTCCAGCCCCCACCTTTAGACATTTAGAAGCCATTGAATCAAGCATGTAGGTGCTTCGCCCATATCGTACCTCCATTTACTTGTCCCTATCAGACATGGAGCCCAGTTTGAGGACACCTATTCCACAGCTCTTTTTTGTTTTAGGACCACACTCAGAAGTGCTCAGGGTTTACTCCTGGCTCTGCATTCAGGGATCACACCTGGAATCACACCTAAGAGGAGCATATGGGATGTTGAAGATCAAACCCAGATCAGCTGTGTGCAAGGCAAATGCCCTCCCTGTTGTGCTACGGTTCTGGGCCCTGATCCATAGTTCTAGATAAGAATATGGACCTTGGGGCTGAAGCGATAGCACAGTGGTATGGCATTTGACTTGCACATGGTCTACCCAGGTTGGACCTGGGTTTAATCCCCAGCATCCCATATGGTCCCCTGAGTTTACCAGGAACATTTTTTTGAGTGCAGAGCCAGGAGTAACCCCTAGGCACCACTGGGTGTGGCCCAAAAGCAAAACAAAATAAAACAAAGAGGAATATAAACCTTCCACACTTCCTGGTGGGTATTGTGCCTCCTTTTTTGGGGGTACACTGGGGGGTTGGGGAATGAACCCCTAATCTGAGGGTTTGTCTTCATATTGGCACTCAGTTCTGCCAGCCTCCTGACTCTTCTTTTCTTGGGGGGTACACTGGGCAGCACTCAGGTGTTACTCCTGGCCCTGTGCTCAGAAATAACTCCTGTCAGGGTCAGAGCTGTGGCACAGGCAGTAGGGCATTTGCCTTGCACGCACTCACCTAGGACAGACTGTGGTTCGATCCCTCAGCATCCCATATGGTCCCTCAAGCCAGGGACGATTTCTGAGCACAGAGCCAGGAGTAACCCCTGAGCGTCACCGGGTGTGGCACAAAAAACAAACAACAACAACAACAACAAAAAGAAGTTACTCCTGTAGATTGCACATCGATAGGGCTTTTACCTTGCATCCAGCCGACCCAGGACAGACCCGAGTTTGATTCCTGGCATTCCATATGGTCCCCTGAAACTGCTGGGAGCGATTTCTAAGTACAGAGCCAGGAGTAGCCTCTGAGTGCCACCAGGTATGGCCCAAAATAAATAAATAAATAAATAAATAAATAAATAAATAAATAATAGTGTTAAAATATGGGCCCGGAGAGATAGCACAGCAGCGTTTGCCTTGCAAGCAGCATATCCAGGACCAAAGGTGGTTGGTTCGAATCCCGGTGTCCCATATGGTCCCCTGTGCCTGCCAGGAGCTATTTCTGAGCAAACAGCCAGGAGTAACCCCTGAGCACTGCCGGGTGTGGCCCAAAAAACAAAAACAAAAAATAGTGTTAAAACAAAAGAAATTACTCCTGGCAGGCTCTGGGAACCTTATAGGATGAACTCGAATTGGCTGCATGCAAGGCAAACACCCTACCTGCTGTGTTATTTATTACTCTAACCCCAATGTAGCCTTTTGGCTGAGAGAACACCCCAGATTTCCCAGGCATGCCAGGTCAGCCACTGTACCTGTGCTCTGCACTCCACACACCCTTGACTCCTGACTTTCTTTATTTTATTGTTATTTATTATTATTTTATTATTATTATTATTATTTTATTTTAATTCATTATTATTTTTTTGGATTTTGAGTCACACCCAGCGGCGCTCAGGGGTTCTTCCTGGCTCTACACTCAGAAATTGCTCCTGGCAGGCTCGGGGGACCATATGGGATGCCGGGATTCGAACCACCATCCTTTGGCTTGCAAGGCCTTATCTCCATGCTATCTCTCCGGCGGACTCCTGACGTTCTTATTCCCAGCCACCTGTTTTATTTTAGTTTTGGGGGAGCCACACCCGGTGGCGCTCAGGGGTTACTCCTGCCTCTGAGCTCAGAAATCTCTCCTGGCAAGCTCGGGGACCATATGAGATGCCGGGATTCGAACCACTGTTGGTCCTGGGTCGACCCTACCACTGTGTTATCTCTCCATCTCCTCTACCTGTTTTATTTTAGCTTTGGTATCACCCCTTGCAGAGTGATCAGAGATCAGAGATCACTCCTGGCAGTTTTTAGGGGACTCTGTGGGGTGCCAAGGAGGGAAGCAGAGTCAGTCACATGCAGGATAAGCAATTTATCCCTTTTTTTTGTTGTTGTTTTGTTTTGATTTTTGGGCCACACCCATTTGATGCTCAGGGCTTACTCCTGGCTAAGCGCTCAGTATTGCCCCTGGCTTGTGGGGACCTTATGGGATGCCGGGGATCGAACTGCGGTCCTTCTTTGGCTAGCGCTTGCAAGGCAGACACCTTACCTCTAGCGCCACCTCACGGGCCCTGTAACTTATCCCTTTTGCTATTACTTTGGAACCCTACAAAGTCTAAAAAAAAATAACAATGACCTTAAATAAATAAAATAAGGGGTCAGAGAGATAGCATGGAGGTAAGGTGTTTGCCTTGCATGCAGAAGGACGGTGGTTCAAATCCCGTCATCCCATATGGTCCCCCGAGCCTGCCAGGAGCATTTCTTTTTTTGTTTGTTTTGTTTTTGTTTTTGGGTCACACCCGGCAGCACTCAGGGGTTACTCCTGGCTCTATGCTCAGAAATCGCTCCTGGCAGGCATGGGGGACCATATGGGATGCCGGAATTCGAACCACTGTCCTTTTGCATGAAAGTCAAACGCCTTACCTCCATGCTATCTCTCCGGTCCCAAGGAGCGATTTCTGAGCCTAGAGCGGGAGGAACCCCTGAGCGCTGCCGGTGTGACCCAAAAACCAAACATACATACATATGTACATACATACATACATAAATAAATAAGTAAATAAATAAAAAACTTAACAAAAGGGGGGGTCAGAGTGATAGCACAGTAGGTTGAGTGTTTGCCTTGCACAGGACTGACCCAGGTTCGATCCCCGATATCCCAAGCACAGCCAGGATTGACCCCTAAACACAGGTCCAGGAATAACCCTGAACATGACTGGATGTGGCCCAGAAATTAAAAAAATAAAATTAAACTTAAATAAAATAAAACTCAAAATCTACAAAGTCTACAAAGAAGTTCTGTAAAATAGTTTTCCTTGGCACACTACATCATGATTTCATTAAAGGGTTGGGAATGTTTCCATCAATTTTTGTTTGTTTTGGGGCTACACCCGGTGCACTCAGGGGCTACTCCTGGCTCTGTGTTCAGAAATCACTCCTGGGAGGCTCAGGGGACCATATGGGATGCCAGGGATCAAACCTGTGTCTTGTCTGGGTCGTTCATGTGCAATGCAACGCCCTACCACTGTGGTATCACTCCGGCCCCGGTTATTTTATTGTTTTGGTCGCATTCAGTTGAATGTAAATTTAAAAATATACGAACAGGGGCTGGAGCCATAGTACAGTAGGTCAAGCTCTTGCTTTAAATGTACAGACCCGGGTTCGACTCCTGACATGCCATAGGGTCCCCTCAGCACCCCCAAGAGTGATTCCTGAGCACAGGGCCAGTGACCCCTGAGAACTGCCAGACATCGTCTCACTACCAACAACAAAAATAAGAAGCTTAGGGTAGAGCTTGCCTTGCACGTGACTGACCCAGGTCAGGAGTAATTTCTGAGTTCAGAGCCAGGAGTAATCCCTGAGCATCACAAGGTGTGCTTCCCCCCCCAAAAAATAGGAAGCTTGCCACTGGATTGGACATGGGGGGATAAAGTAGAGAAAGGAATACTTAAGGGCCCGGAGAGATAGCACAGCGGTGTTTGCCTTGCAAGCAGCCGATTCAGGACCAAAGGTGGTTGGTTCGAATCCCGGTGTCCCATATGGTCCCCCGTGCCTGCCAGGAGCTATTGTCCCCCGTGCCTGCCAGGAGCTATTTCTGAGCAGACAGCCAGGAGTAACCCCTGAGCACAGCTGGGTGTGACCCAAAAACCAAAAAAAAAAAAAGGAACACTTAAGACTTCAGGAGCGGGCACGGACAGATAGCACAGCGGCGTTTGCCTTGCAAGCAGCCGATCCAGGACCAAAGGTGGTTGGTTCAAATCCCAGTGTCCCATATGGTCCCCCGTGCCTGCCAGGAGCTATTTCTGAGCAGATAGCCAGGAGTAACCCCTGAGCACCGCTGGGTGTGGCCCAAAAACCAAAAAAAAAAAAAAAAAAAAAAGACTTCAGGAGCGTGGGGATAGGAGAGAAACTGAGGACATTGCTGCTTAAACGTGAACACTGCTGAAGGGATGGGTGTTGCAACACTGTCTGCCTGCAACTTAATAGATAACTTTGTAACTCTGTAATTCCCCGTGACTAAAAGTAAAAGAAGGGTCAGAGCCATAGTAGAGTGGGGAGGGCATTTGCCTTCCACCATGGGCACCCAGGGTGGCCACACACTGCCGGACGTGGCCCAAAAACAAAACACACCAAAAGAAAACCAAAACAAAGCCATGCCAGAGAGATCAGACAGGCTAAGATGCTCCCTTTGCCTTTTTTTTTTTTTTTTTTGTGCTCAGAAATTGCTCCTGGGGCCAGAGCAGTGGCGCTAGAGGTAAGGTGTCTACCTTGCAAGTGCTAGCCTAGGACGGACCAAGGCTCGATCCCCCAGAATCCCATATGGTCCCCCAAGCCAGAAGCGATTTCTGAGCACACAGCCAGGAGTGACCCCTGAGCATCACCAGGTGTGGCCCAAAAACAACTGTAAAGGAAAAATTTCCGGAGTTCCCTGACTGCCCTGATCACCTACCCCCTTCACAATTGTGGGAACTTGTAGACCCAGTTACAGTTTAACTTCCTTTCTGTTCTGACATGGTTCTAACCTGGTCATGTTAACCCTGTAAGCTTGCACCTAAACCTTGCAAAAATGTGATTGAGCAAATGCCAGATACTTCCTAAAGCAAATCAATCTACTGTAACTTTCTATTGTTTGAAATGCTATCTACAGCTTGTAAGCTCATGGCTGGGGGCTGGCAGTTTCTGGCTTATGCTGGATTCTAGCACAGCCCCTGCATATGCTTGTAAGAAAATAAACCCCCATGGGGCCGGGCGGTGGCGCTAAAGGTAAGGTGCCTGCCTTGCCTGCGCTAGCCTCGGACGGACCGCGGTTCGATCCCCCGGCGTCCCATATGGTCCCCCAAGCCAGGAGCAACTTCTGAGCACATAGCCAGGAGTAACCCCTGAGCGTCACAGGGTGTGGCCCAAAAACCAAAAAAAAAAAAAAAAAAAAAAGAAAATAAACCCCCTGCTTTTGCATGAGACTGTGGTCTTGGTGTCTTTGAACGGCGCATCGTTCTCCTGGACTTAACACAACAACAACAACAAGAAAAAGAAATCGCTCCTGGCTTGGGGGACCATATGGGACTCTGGGCGGGGGGGGGGGGCAGAATCGAACCATGGTCCACCCTAGGTTAGTGCGTGCAAGGCAAACGCCCTATCCCTGTGCCACTGCTCCAGCCCTTCCCTTTGCTTTGTTTGTTTTTGTTTTGGGGCCACACCTGACAGCGCTCAGGGGTTACTCCTGGTTCTGTGCTCAGAAAACACTCTTTTTTTTTGGGGGGGGTCACACCCGGCGGTGTTCAGGGGTTACTCCTGGCTGTCTGCTCAGAAATAGCTCCTGGCAGGCATGGGGGACCATATAGGACACCGGGATTCGAACCAACCACCTTAGGTTCTGGATTGGCTGCTTGCAAGGCAAGCACCACTGTGCTATCTCTCCGGGCCCCAGAAAACACTCTTGACAGGCTCCGGGGACCATATGGGATACCAAGGATTGAATCTGGGTCTGTTTTTTTTTGTTTTTGTTTTTCGGGCCACACCCGTTTGATGCTCAGGGGTTACTTCTGGCTAAGCACTCAGAAATTGCCCCTGGCTTAGGGGGACCATATGGGACACCGGGGATTGAACCGCAGCCCTTCCTTGGATAGCGCTTGCAAGGCAGACACCTTACCTCTAGCGCCACCTCACCGGCCCCAAATCTGGGTCTGTTTTAAGTCATCCTCAGGTAAGGCAAACACCTTCCCTGCTGTGCTATCACTTTGGCCCCAAGGTGCTCCATTTACGTGTGATTGAGTGACTAGGATTTGATCCTTAGCAGGTCATTTGGAGGTCATTGAACCCCTAAACCCCTACAGAAATGTTCCCTGAATACATAGCCAGGAACAAGCCCACCAGGAACATAAAACAAAGAAAAAGAAATTGTCCAGTGGTTGAAGCGACAGGATGGAGGTAGGGCCTTGTATGTGGCCTATCCAGGATTCAATCCCTGGCATCCCCCAAGTCCAAAAACAAAAACAAAAAAATAAGTAACAGCTAACGAATTAGAAGTAACATCTGTAGCTCTTTTCTTTTTTTGGGGGGCACACCCAGTGACACTCAGGGGTTACTCCTGGCTATGCACTCAGAAATCGCTCCTGGCTTGGGGGACCATATGGGATGCTGGGGGATTGAACCTCGGTCAGTCCTAGGCTGGCATGCACAAGGCAGACACCGTACGCCCTGTGTCACCATTCCGGCCCCTCTTTTCTTTTCTTTTTTTTTTTTTTTTTTTTTTGGTTTTTGGGCCACACCCGTTTGACACTCAGGGGTTACTCCTGGCTATGTGCACAGAAATCGCCCCTGGCTTGGGGGGAGCATATGGGACACTGGGGGATCGAACTGCGGTCTGTCCGCTTGCAAGGCAGACACCTTACCTCTAGCGCCACCTTCCCGGCCCCTTCTTTTCTTCTCTTCTCTTCTCTTCTCTTCTCTTCTCTTCTCTTCTCTTCTCTTCTCTTCTCTTCTCTTCTCTTTTCTTTTCTGTTGTTTGGTTTTTGGTGAACACTCAGCAGTGTTCAGGGGTTACTCCTGGCAGGCTCAGGGTACCATATGGGATGCCAGAGATGGAACCCGGGTTTGGGGTCAGACCAGTGTAAGACAAACGCTCTACCGCTGTGGTATTGCTCTGGCCCTAGTGTAGCTCTAATTAAAAAAAAAAATGTTCTTTTGGGGCCGGAGCAGTGGGGCTAGAGGTAAGGCTTCTGCCTTGCAAGTTCTAGCCTAGGACAAACCGCAGTTCGATCTCCAGGGGTCCCATATGGTCCCCCCAAGCCAGGAGCGATTTCTGAGAGCATAGCTGGGAGTGACCCCTGAGTGTCAACAGGTGAGGCCCCAAAACAAAACCAAAAAATGTTCTTTCTTGGGGCCAGAGAGATAGCACAGCGGTAGGGTATTTGCCTTGCAAGCAGCAGATCCAGGATGAACGGTGGTTTGAATTCTGGCATCTCATATGCTCCCCTGAGCCTGCCAGGAGCAACTTCTGAGAGCAAAGCCAGGGGTAACCCTGAGCGCTGCTGGGTGTGACCCCCCAATTCTCAATTAACACTTAACTGACCAAAAACCAAAAAAACAAGGGGGGGGGCCAGAGAGATAGCATGGAGGTTAGGTGTTTGCCTTGCATGCAAAAAACTGTGGTTTGAATCTCAGCATCCCATATGGTCCCCAGAGCCTGCCAGGAGCAATTTCTGAGCATAGAGCAGGAGGAACCCCTGGGCATTGCTTGGTATAACCCCCAAAAAACAAAACAAAACAAAAAGACTTAACTGACAGGTGACATTGTATATGTCTTAGACTTTAATTTGATACATTTGTATATTGCAACATACTCTCTAATTACTATCTTTTTTTTTCTTTTCTTTTTTCTTTTTGCTATTGTTGCTAGTTTGTTTTGGGCTATACTAGCTATGCTCAGTGTTTATTCCTGGCTCAGTACTCAGGGTGAAGACAAGTGACTTCCCCAGTGTGCATCCTACTTAATCCTGAGATTAAATAAGGGATTCAGGACCAGCACCCCATAGGGACCTCCCCAAGAAGTGGCCAGGAGTGATCCCTGAGCACAGAGCCAGGAGTACTGAATACTGCTGGGTGTGACCCAACGGGTTTCCAATAAAAAGCAGACCTCAGCTGGGATTCCTGTCTGTATTTTCTTTTCCCCATGTTCTATTGGTTTATTTGTTTTGTATTTTTAATTATCGGCTACACCCAGTGTTCAGGAATTCTTCCTTCCTTCCTTCCTTCCTTCCTTCCTTCCTTCCTTCCTTCCTTCCTTCCTTCTTTCTCTTTTTTTTTTTTTTGTTTGTTTTTGGGCCACACCCGATGACGCTCAGGGGTTACTCTAGGCTCTGCGCTCAGAAATCGCTCCTGGCAGGCATAGGGCACCATAAGGGATACCGGGGATCTAACCTGAGTCTGTCCAGGTCGTCCACGTGCAAGGCAAACGCCTACCGCTGTGCTATCGCTGGGGCCCCAAGTACTCCTCAATTTTCATTTTAGATGCCAGGTGGAAACTCCAGATTCTGATGTCTGGGTTTCAAAATCAAAGAGCCCCCCCCCCTCCATCCAGAATTCCAGGTTCTGAAGCCTAAACCCCCATTCCCATCTCTAGGCCCCTCAATCTCAGGCCCCTCTATTTAGATTTCAGAATCTCAAAGTTTGTAAAAAACCAAAAGCACAAAACACAGCGAGTGAGACAATGGCATGGCGTGCAGCTGGCTCCATCTCTGGCATGCAGGATCCTAGAGTACAGAGCCAAGAACTGTCGCCAAACCCAAATCCCAAAAAACACCCCAGAACCTCAAGTCTTGTGATTCAGGACCCAAAGTCGGAGCTGCCCTCCCAGCCCCCAATATCTCCTCCCTGGACTCCCAGCCCCCATCCTCCGGATCCACGCTCCGGAATTCAGTGTCCGGATTTGAGATCCGGGCTTGGAGCCAGAAGAATGGTTGGAGGGAAACTTTTAAAAACTGTGGCGCCAAACTCGGGCGCCAAGCGGGGGCGGTGGGGCGGGACAGTAAGTGGTTGGGTGGGGGAACCCCCCCCAGCATCCGTCCACCCACTCTCCCCATAGCAGACCGTTAGTTCCATCAGCCCGGACTCAGGGCGTCCCAGGTTCGAATCCCCACTTTGCAATACCCCTACAGAGGGGTGTGCGTCCCGAATGGCGCTCCCGTGCCTCAGTTTCCCTAGCAGCCTGCGCCCGGAGGACCAGGCTACCCCGGGCTTCTGGAGCGGGGGTGGGTCATGCACTCAGCTGTCACTGCCCCGCCAGCCCAGCGCCAAAATTCAAAAGCCGCGACTCCTCCCCGGCAGCTTGGGGCACCACCCCGGCCACGCGGGGCTTTCTGGGGCTTGAAGTCCAGCCCCGGTCCCTGGTCCTGGGGTTCCGGGAAGTGAGGACGGCTGGGCGCAAGGCAGGAGAGTGTTCTGTTAGGAGGAGGCTAGATTACTCTGCTGCTCTGTAAGGATATGGGCGAGGGTGCAGCCGAGGCAAAAATCAGTAACAGTTGGGACACCATGGGGTGGGGGGTGGGGGAGGTTCCCCCCCCAAGGTTGAGCTCCTGCCTCTGGCCTGGGGGGTGTCAGTGGGAGCTTTGATGGGGAGGGGCTGCAAATAAGAGTGGGGGTGAGAGAGGAGGTGGGAACCCATGTCACCCTCAAGTCACTTTGCGTCCTCTCCTCTCATAGTGGAATTCATCTTTATTTTACTGTCTATCCTCCTTTTCCTTCCCCTTTTGGTTTTGGGGCCACACCCAGCAATGCTCAGGGCTAACTCCTGCCTCTGTGCTCAGGATTGACGCCTGGCTCTGTGATTAGGGGTCACTATTGTCAGGGCTCAGGGGAACGCTCTAAGGTGCCAGGGATCGAACTTGGATCCTTGCAAGGCCAGCAGCTTCCCCGCTGTACATCTCTTGGGCCTTTGATCCTGGGGGCATTCCTGAAATAGAGTTGGAGGTGGTCTCCCCACCCCATGACTTTGGGAAGACCCCCAGGAACTCTGCTCTCTGGGTTCTAAGGGAGCAGGGAAGCCACAGCATCTGATGAAGGGTGGGGAGGGCACTTGCCTTGAAGAAGGCCGACCAGGGCTCCATCCCAGGCACTGTATATGGTCCCCCAGTCTCACCAGGAGTGATCTCTGAGCACAGAGCCAGGAGTCTGCCCTGAGAACAGCCCAGTGTGATTACCCAACAGGAAAAAAACTAGTCTCAGGTGCTCTGTACAGATAGTTATGGGTTGCTCCACATACCATTTATTGCCCACCCTTTAATAAGCAGGGACTTTCCAGGTAGAAAGGACACCTGGGCAGTTCCAGGGGTAGAAACAACCAAGAAATCTCACCTCATGGATAACTTACTGCATTGTTTTTGAACCACACACAATGGCCATTAGGGTTTGAACTCAGAAATTACTGTTGGCAGGCTCAGGGAACCATATGGGATGCTGAGGATCGAACCCAAGCAAAAAGTCCTACTTTCTGTGCTCAGGTCTCAAGGTGGTTGTTTTGTTTTGTTTTGTTTTGAGTCATAAGCGGTGGTGCTCTGGGGCTACTCCTAGCTCTGTGCTCAGGGATCTCTCCAGCTGACACTCAGGGAATCGTATGTAGTGCCTGGAATGGAACCCACAGGCCTGAGATATGTGTGTGTGTGTGTGTGTGTGTGTGTGTGTTGTGTTGTGTTGTGTGTGTGTGTGTGTATGTGTGTGTGCAGGCCTGAGATCCTGAGATCCTAAGGTGTGTGTGTGCGTGTCTGTGTGGCCTGAGACCCTAAGGCGCAGGCAACGCATCACCCCACAGCAGGGAAAGAGAACCTTAGGGAGCAAAAGCCGGACTACATTTCCCGGCATGCCCTGCCCCGCGGACTCCAACTCCCAGACGCCTCTGCGCGCGGGGCGGCGGACTCCACCTCCCGTCAGGCCTCGCGCGCGGGCGGCGCGGGGCGGGCCGAGGCGGCGGCGGCGCCATTTTACCGCGGCGCGGATTGAATGAGCCCCCCGGACAGCCGCCGCTCGGAGCCCAGCAGGCCGCGAGCCGCCGCCATGGCCACGCCGCTGCCCGGCCGCTCGGGGCCGGCCACGCCGCTGTCGCCCACGCGCCTGTCGCGGCTGCAGGAGAAGGAGGAGCTGCGCGAGCTCAACGATCGCCTGGCGCACTACATCGACCGCGTCCGCGCGCTCGAGCTGGAGAACGACCGGCTGCTCGTCAAGATCTCGGAGCGCGAGGAGGTGACCACGCGCGAGGTAGGTGTGCGCGTGCGCGCGAGCGCGCTCCCGGGAGTGCGCGTGCGCGCGGGCAGGTGGGCGGAGGGGGGACCGCAGGGGGGCCCGCGACCCCCCGCCGCCACTCCCTTTTGGAGGACCCCCTGCCTGCTCAACCTTAGCCTGCCCACTTCGGGTCCCCTGGGGCGTCCTAGGGAGGGCTCCTAGGGTGAAAGCAAGGGGCGTGGTCTGCACACCCAGGGCCCCCCCACGGGGGTCTCCGAGCAAGTGGGGCGCAGCAGCGAGTTTTCTGCTACCCACCCACCCCCGGTGTCGGGTCGGGCCTGGGGCTTGGGAGATCTTGATTGGAGGGGGCCTGGGGGACGTGTCTGGAAGCCCTGGTGAGGGGTACACGGTGCACATTGGTGTTTCAGGGGGAGAGGGGGAGAGGGGGAAAGTGTTCCCCCAAGGCCACTCTGCATCCTGGCGCCGCTGGAGATGCGAGAGAACTGGGCTCCCATCCAGGGAGCGCCAGATGTCTGGAGCACACACACACCCCCCACGCTGATCACTCGTGTTTGGAATTCTGGGGGCCGCCAGAGAGGGGAGAGGGGCAAGGGAAGAGAGAATCTCTGCTGCTGAGAATGGAGGGGGTCGTCCCTGGACTGGCTGTGGTCTCCGATGTCCCCTGGCACCTTGCAGCAGCCTTTGTTGGATCCTGCCAGTTGGGGCATGGGGTGGGGACGCCGGGTGAGGGGTGGATGGTATGTATGGGAACTGTCCCTGGATGTAAGCTTTGGGAAAGCTGAGGCCAGGGACACCCACTTAAATTGGGGCTTGAATCAGGGGGCAGGGGGAGTCTGAGGGATAACACAGCTGAGTTGGCACCCACAGGAGACCAACCTGGGTTCCATCCCCGGCATCCCATAGGATTCCCCCCAAGCCCACCAGGAGTGATTCCGAAGCATAGAGCTAGGAGTAACCCCTGAGCGTTGCTGGATGTATGTGAGTGTATATATAGGCTATGAATGTACCACAGTGCATGTACGAATGAGAATGTGATTGTGTGATTGTGAGCAAGAATGAATGTGATTGTGTGCTAGTATGAATGTATATGAGGGTGTGAGCAACTGTGTATGGATGTTTTTTTGTTTTCTTTTGTTTGGGGGGGGCACACTTGGCGGTGCTCAGGGGTCACTTCTGGTGAGCCTAGGGAATCATGGGACGCCAGGGATCAAACCTGGGTCGACCGCATGCAAGGCAAATCCCTAAGTGCTGTGCTCTGGCCTCTCCATGAGTATGTCGTTTGTGTATAAATTTGAGCGTGGTGTGTGAGTGTGTGATAGTATGAACATGTATATGAGAGTGACTGTGTGACTACATGTGATTCTGTGTGTCTTGTGTGAGTGTGGAGTGTGGGCATGGCAGGTCTGTCCCACTCAAGGTGCACTGGGTGTGTGCACAGTGGGGCTGCAGACTCCCTCTTCGAGGGGGGAGTGCCAGACTCCCGCCCTCTGAGGGCCCCCCCCGGGGGGGGGGCAGCTCTCGGTTAAAGCAGCTGCTCCCAGGACCTCCGTACTTGTTGCCTGGGAGGCCGCTGAGTTCTGCTGGAGTAACGCCAGTGAGGACCCCACCAATAGTCAAGGTCAAGAGCCACCCCTGACTATTTGAAGGGATCTGTTCACACAGTGAACCCCTGGCCCCATGCCCTCTTCCCTGCCCACACCGCTCTCTCTCATCAGGGCCTCTCATTGGGGCATTGGGGGCTCCCCGCCCAGGGGTACTGGAGCTGCTGGCTGAGGGGCTCCCTGTGTGTGTGTGTGGGGGGGGTGAGTCTCTCAGAGTGCCCTGCACAGTGTTTGCTGCTCACCTGGCCCACTGAGAGGGACTAGAAGGTTCTCATTGCTGTCCATCCCTACTTGGTATTTGGAGGCCTCCCCGGTGTCCGGGCCCTGGATGGTCATGGGGAGGGGCCCTTGAATGGCCTTTCCTTTTCCTTTTCTTGTTACCCTTAGCCATCATGGGAGAAGGTCAGGAGCCATAGCACAGAGGTTAAGGGGCTGCTCGCCTTTGAGTTTGGGTTATTGTGATTTTTTTTTTTTTGGATCATACCCCACGGTGCTCAGGGCTGACTACAGATTTCGTGCTCTGGATCGATCGTTCCTGACAGGGCTCGAGCACCCTATGAGGTTCTGGGGATTAAGCCTGGGGCCACCAAGTGCATGGCAAGTGCCTCCCCTGTGCTGCTCTCACCTGGCTGGCTGACCCTGGCACGCCACATGGTCGCTTGAGCACTGCCAGGAATGACTAGGAGTAAGCCCTGACCACCACTGATGTGGACTCCCTGACCCAATTCAAAGTAAAAATAAAAGCCTAAAAAATAATAAATAAAAGCCTGACAGCTAGTCAAGGGATTAAAGCATCTTTTGGGCATAGGCCTTGCCCTGGTTTGATCTCAGCACCCCTTGGGTCCCTGAGCCCCTCTAGGAATCAGCTCTGAGCGCTGCTGGGTGTAGTTTACACTAACAGCCCTCTCTCCCATCTAAAACCCCACACAAATCTACAAACGATTACCCTATTTTCTGGTGTATAAGACGACTTTCGAAACAAAAAAAGTTAACTGAAAATCGGGGGTCGTCTTATGCGCCGAGTATATCCCGAAAAATGTTTCAATATGCCGCTAAACGAAATTCGTCTGGATATTGCCACGAAGCGAATTTTCCAACTCGATCCTGCACCAATCACTGCAGGGCTGCTCGGACTGCCCTAATTCAGCCAATCCAAGCAGGCTTTTGATGCATGCAAATTAGACAATGTTCTGGACCCAAATCTACACGGTCAAAAGCCTGCTCAGATTGAACAGAGTCAGAGGGGAAGTCTATTACAGTAGGACCTTTGAACCTTTGCTTGTTGTGATTGGCTCACTGTGGTACATACAGTTGCAGCACAGGAACGTTCTGTCTGATACAGAGAATATACGCCTAAACCTATGTATTAACTGCAAAATTAGGGGGTCGTCTTATATGCCAGCAAATACAGTACTCATATTTGAGGGGTGTGCACACACCTGTTGGAATAATCTCACGGGGCCTAGAAAATAGTGAGGAAACTATTTTCCCCATAAGTGGGTGGGAGGCTAGTGTGGGGGCACAGCTGGGTAGAGGAGGATGTGTGAGGTTACAGATCACAGCCTGTTTCTCTGGAGAACTCTGGGGCCTTCATCAGCTTTCTCTCCTTTGAGGGAAGGAAGTGACCAGCTGTTCCCACAGGGCCTCTATTCATACTTCCATCCAGGGCCCCCAGCCTTTCCCTCAGGGCCTCTGTCCACAGTGCTCAGCGGGCTGTATGAATGCCAGAGATCAGGCCTGGGTTGTCCATGTGCTAGGCCTTCCTTCTGTCTTATCCCTCCTGCCCCTATGGGTTTGCAGTTTTTCTTGTGCTGGTTGTCCGGGCACGCCCAGGGCTGGTGGTAGGGCAGTGCCCTCCAAGGGGGAATCCAGGGCCTCCCACCCCAAAGGCATGTACTCTGGGGCCCTCTCCCTCACCCTTTTTTGTTTTTTGACTTTTATTGTTTTGGGCCACACCCAGCAGTGCTCAGGTCGTGCTTCTGGCAGAATTTGAGGTGATAATGGGGTTTGAACCCATATCAGCTGTGTGACCCTTGCACAGTCTTGTCTCTCCAGCCTCTTTTTTGGTTTTTGGGGGAGCTACATTAACAGTGCTAGGGGATAATTTACAGGCAATATCAGACCAAACGGAGTTTGGCCGTGAGTGTGGACTAACTCTTTGGATCCGCTTGTTTTTTGGTTTTGTTTTTTGGGCTCACTCGGAGATGCTCGAGGGACACTATGCGATGCCAGGAATTGAATCCAAGTTGGTGCGTACAAGGCCAGTGCCTTCCCCACTGGACTATCACTCTGGCCTCTTGGACCTGCCTTTTATTGAGACAGGAGTGGAAAGCAAAATAGTTTTTTTTGAGGGGGCATACCCAGCAGAGCTCTGTGTTCAGAAATCGCCCCTAGCAGGCTCAGGGGACCATATGGGATGCCAGGGATCAAACCTGTGTCTATCCTGGGTTGGCTGCATGCAAAAAATCCCCTACCGATGTTTTCTTGAGGGATTCTGGAATCAGTGAGTCTCATCAAATGAAGCAGGGACTGAGAGGTCAGACCTCAGGGTTCAGGTACTATTTTCCTACAGAAGTCCCAACTCTGGTTCTATCCCAGCACTCGTAAGTTACCCCCAGCCCTGCCAGGAGTGAGCTCTGCTGAGCCTTGCCCACTATTTTGTTATTTATTATTATTTTTTTTTTTTTTGGTATTGCAGAAGCAAGGCTTGGGCCAGGAAAGATAGTTTACTTTTTATTTATTTATTTATTTATTTATTTATTTATTTATTTATTTATTTATTTATTTATTTTGGTTTTGGGGCCACATTCTGTGATGCTCAGGGGTTTACTCCTGGCTATGTGCTCAGAAATTGCTCCTGGCTCGGGGGACCATATGGGATGCTGGGGATCGAACCTCGGTCCTAGGTTAGCCGCTTGCAAGGCCCTACTGCTGCACCACCACTCTGGCCCCAGGAAAGATGGCTTAAATACCATTGGCTTTGCCCTTGGATCTTCTTTCTATGGAATCCTGTACTTTCAGGGATGGTTCCAATAAAAAAAATTACTTTCACTATGTTTGGTTTTGGAGCCCCATCCAGCTGGTATTCAGGGCATATGACTGTGCTCAGGGGTACGACTTGCAGATCAAAATTTTGGTTCAGGGACTCAACCTGGGTTGGGTGCAGGCAAGACTGGCCTCAGAATTAAAGATCCTCAGACTTTTGTTCTATTTCAGGGTCTTACCCGGTGGTGCTCGGGGTTTCTCCTGGCAGGCTCTGGGTACCATATGGGGTGTTGGGGATTGAACCAGTGTTGGTCACATGCAAGGCCAATGCTCTCCCTGATGTACTCTTGCTCTAGCCTAGAAATTCCTTCTTCCTGGGCCTTTGGCTCCTCCCTGTCTGTGGGGTCTCCCAGATCTTTGGGGGCTCCGAATATCTGAGATGCCCATGTGTACCAGGAGGGGATGCTCCAAAAATTGTGTTCCCGGCCCACAACACCTTGAGCAGCCCTGTCACGCCGTGTCCCCTGCTGTCCCATGCCCAGGTGAGCGGCATCAAGAGTCTGTACGAGGCGGAGCTGGCAGATGCCCGCCGGGTGCTGGACGAGACGGCCCGGGAGCGTGCCCGGCTGCAGATTGACGTGGGCAAGCTGAGAGCCGAGCTGGATGAGGCCAGCAAAAAGTAAGGGGCGGCCCCGCATGAGCCCCCCAGCTACTGCATGCAGCAAAGTGCCTGTCCCACATCCCTGCCCCCCCTGCTCCAGCCCCGGGGACTCTACATCTCGTCTTCCCTGCTGAGTCGGGCCATTTCTAGAATGTTCCATGGCTGGAGCCCTGGTGTGGCCCTTGTTCTGCCAGCTGGCCCCTGCAGGCCTGTGACCCTCCCTCAGTCTTGGCAGGACAGCCAGACTTTGGGGGTGCTGGGGGGGCCTGAGCTCTGCCTCCCAGATGGGTGCTGAGTGTATCTTAGTGATGACCCAGGGGATACCAGATGATGTTGGGGAGATGGGGGCAGGGGTGCTGCTCTTTGTGCCCAGGACACCCCCCTAGAATGGCCCAGCTCTGCTGTCAGCTCTTTTGCGGGGAGGGTGGTACTCCCCACTTCAGTTTATTTTGAGGGGCCACACCTGGCAGTGCCAGACAGGGCTGACTCCTGACTTGGCACTTAGGGATCACGCCTGGCAGTGCTTGGGGAACTATATGGGGTGCTGGAGATCGAATCTGGGTTGGCTGCTGGCAAAGCAAGGGCTCTCTGCTGTGCTTTTGCTCTGGTGGGGTGGTTCTCCCCAATATGTATGTGTGGGTTGTGTGTAACCTGCTCGGTCTAGGGGTTGAGGGAGCTCCCCCCACCCTGGAGCCTGCGAGCTGGGCTGATCCCTCGTAAATATTTCAGGCCTGGAGCCGACTTCCCAGCGCTCAAGTTCTCAGCGGAGGGGGCCCTACTTCTGATGTGTCTTTGCCAAGTGGGACTGTGGGAGGGGGCGCCCACTTATCCCGAACCTCTGCCTTTCAGCTCCAAGAAGCGGGAGGGTGAACTGACGGTGGCGCAGGGCCGCGTGAAAGACCTGGAGACCCTGTTTCACCGCAGCGAGGCCGAGCTGGCCGCTGCACTCAGCGACAAGCGCAGCCTGGAGAGCGAAGTGGCTGAGCTGCGAGCTCAGCTGGCCAAGGTGGGTGGTTTTGGGGTGGGGCGCAGGCTAAGTGGACTTGTTGTGGACTGGGTAGGTGGGCATGAGATAAGTGGGCGGGCGCGACCGGGCACCCCAGCCCTGATTGCGGGTTTCAGCTGTCACGGTCTGCTCTGCTTCCTCAGGCGGAGGACGGCCACGCCGTGGCTAAGCAGCAGCTGGAGAAGGAGACGCTGATGCGCGTGGACCTGGAGAACCGCTGCCAGAGCCTGCAGGAGGAGCTGGACTTCCGCCGCAGCGTCTTCGAGGAGGCCAGTGGGGGCCGGAATGGGGTGGGATAGGCACATCTGGGTCTGAGCTCCTGGAGGAAACCCTTTCTGTCTGTCTCTTCCCTTTCTTGGGGACTCCTTAGAGCCTAGATTTGGGGAGTCCGGGACAGTTTTCATCTGTGACATCCTGGAGCCTCTTTGTGGCTCTCAGAATGCGGCCCCAGACAGTCCAGCCACAGAGTCAGTCACGTCACTGCACAGTCACATCCAGTGGTGCTCAGGGCACCATATGGGATGCTAGGGACTGAACCCTGGTTGCCCTTGTGCAGGGTCCTACCTGGTTTGGAACAACCTCCTTTTTCCATTCACAGCCCCAGCTTCAATCTCCATGGCTGGCTGTCCCTGCTCAGCCCTTCCACCCCGACCCATTTTCAGCCTCTGGCCCAGGCTCTGGGCGTGGCTGTGGGGCAGCATTATGCCCTCAGGGTTCGGAATGCAACTAGTGCTTGGTAACCCAGTGCTCAGCAACCCTGGGGCGGGCATGCTGCTAAGGAGTGGCTTCCTGCTGCCTTCAAGGGGCTGGGGCATCAAGGTGGCCTGGATGGAGACCACAAAGAGCACAGAGAGTCTGTCTGCCCCTGTGAGGGAACCCGAAATCCTAAACAAGCTCGTGAGGGACCCCAAAACTAGGAGGAAATCTCAATATGTGAGGGACCCCAGACCTATGAAACACCCTGTTTTCATGAGGGACCCCTGCTATCTGATTCATGAGGGAACCCAGATCTATTGATGGACTTAGCACTAGGAGGGACCCTAGTGGACCCCTGAAGAACCCATCACCTACACAGAGGCTCTCCGAAGAAACTGGGGCCATGGTAGTGGAGTAAGAGGGCCAGTTAAGGGAAACCCCAGCCCATCTCTGGAAAGAGCCTGCAGATACCTTGGAGGGGGTGAGACTTCATTTAGATCCCAGCAGGACTCCCGAAGAGCTATGGGACCCCTTCTGGGACCACCTCTCAGCCAGGGTGTGGGTACACAGTGAAGGTCAGGATGGAATTCGATGGGGTTTGGTGGCCACAGTCCATGGTGGAGGGAATCCCTGTGTCCACTTTGGTGACAGCGAGCTTACTCACAGTGCCTCACAGGTCTGTACTCGGGTGCCCCCAGAGCTGACTGCACAGTGAAGGGCCCAGCTTCACACCCGGGTCTGTGCTGCCCCTCCCCTTGTGTGTCCCCCATACCCTCCTGCTCACGGGGCTCGTGGTTTGTGTCCTCCAGGAGGTGCGAGAGACACGTCGGCGTCATGAGCGGCGCATGGTGGAGGTGGACAGCAGCCGGCAGCAGGAGTATGACTTCAAGGTGGCGCAGGCCCTGGAGGAGTTGCGGGGCCAGCACGAGGAGCAAGTGAGGCTGTACCGGCAGGAGCTGGAGCAGACCTACCAGGCCAAGGTGCTGCTGGCACCCCATTGCCCTGCCCTATCTGCCCTGCCACCCTCTTGTTGGTCTGGCCCCGCCTTCTGACCACCCTCCTGCCTGGCCCCGCCCCAGCCACTTTGCCCTCTAACCCTGCAGAACCCTCCCCCTACCGTGGCCCCGCCCTTCTCAGCTCTGCCTCCACTTGACCCTCTGGTGGCTCCTCTCTGCCATGTGTCCCCCCAGCTGGAACAAGCCAAGCTGAGTTCCGACCAGAACGACAAGGCGGCCAGCGCGGCCCGAGAGGAGCTGAAGGAAGCGCGTATGCGGCTCGAGTCGCTCGGCTACCAGCTCTCCAGCGTGCAGAAGCAGGTGATCTCCGCTGCCTGGGTTGGGGGGGCCCTGGACCAGGGGGATAGTCCCATAACCCTGCTGCGCCTCCTGCCAGGCTAGTGCCTTTGAGGAGCGGATCCGTGAGCTGGAGGCGGCCATGGCTAGCGAGCGAGACAAGTTCCGGAAAATGCTGGACGCCAAGGAGCTGGAGATGATGGAGATGCGCGACATGATGCAGAAGCAGCTAGCTGAGTACCAGGAGCTGCTGGACGTGAAGCTGGCCTTGGACATGGAGATCAATGCTTACCGCAAGCTCCTGGAGGGCGAGGAGGAGAGGTGGGCAAGCACGGGAGCAGGGCCCTCGGCTGGGCGCCCTGCCAGTCTGGACCCATCAATCACCCCCAACGACCCCCTGTCCCACCCGCAGGCTGAAACTGTCCCCGAGCCCGTCGTCGCGGGTCACCATCTCGCGAGCCACCTCCAGCAGCAGTGGCTCGGTGGCCACAGGGCGCGGGGGCCGGGGCAAACGGAAGCGGCTGGAAGTGGAGACTGAGACTGCGGTGGGTTCCGGAGGCCCCAGTTTGACCACCAGCAGCAGCAGCGCCAGCCACACCAGCTTTCAGGTGGCCCAGCAGGCCTCGGCGACTGGCAGCATCAGCATCGATGAGCTCGACTTGGATGGCCGCTTTGTGCGGCTCAAGAACAGCTCGGATCAGGACCAATCGCTGGGCAACTGGAGGATCCGGCGGCAGGGGGCAGCAGGCGAGGAGATCGCCTACAAGTTCACCCCCAAGTACGTCCTGCGGGCCGGCCAGACCGTCACGGTGAGTCGGGGACGGGTGGCGGCCTACCAGAGTTCAGACCCAGCTTTGTCAGCTTGACTCCCATGCTCACATCAGCAACTTGCCAAGTGCCTGTGCTGCCCCATTGGGTGTCCAGGTGCCTTGCAAGGACCCCATACCTCAGCTGCCGTGGGTTGGTGAGAGGTCTGGTGGTCATGACTGTTACCTGAGCCTTTTGGGGGGTTCTCGATCCCTACCTGGTTTGCCGCTGTGGGCCACACACTCCTCCTGCAGCTGGGATTGACAGGGTGCTCCTTCTGTGTTCCCCAGGTTTGGGCAGCTGGTGCGGGGGTGACCCACAGCCCCCCGTCCACTTTGGTGTGGAAGAGCCAGAACAGCTGGGGTACAGGCGAGAGCTTCCGGACTGTCCTGGTCAATGCTGACGGGGAGGTGTGTGATGGGGCAGCTGTGGGGAGCGGGAGGATCAGGAAAGCCTGACCCTGGGCAGCTCCGTGACTTGTGTCCCCACACAGGAAGTGGCCCTGCGCACAGTGAAGCAGAGTTCAGCAGTGATGCCCGAGGCTGAGAACGGGGAGGAAGAAGAGGAGGGAGCCGAGTTTGGGGAGGAGGACCTCTTCCACCAGCAGGTAGAGGCTAGGCGCTGCCCTGGGGCGCACCCCGCTCACCCGCCATGCTAGCTGTGGATGGGGCAGACATCAGATCCGATCTCTGGGGTGGAGCAGGCCAAGGGCAGGATGGTGCTGTCTGCTGCCTGCCTAACTCCTTACTGCCCTCTTTTTCCTTTCTTGCAGGGGGACCCCAGGACCACCTCTCGAGGCTGCCGTGTGATGTAAACTGGCGCCCCTGCGCCCAGCCTCCAGAGCCGCCCACGACTGTTTCTCTACCGTTGGCGCCTCTGGACCCCGATTCATTTCTAGAGAATTTTTAAGCAAACTGCCAGATGTGGGGGTGGGTCTCTGGATCATTCTTCCTGGGCGGATTCCTGCACCCTGCATCCATCACCACGGCCGAGATTCGCTCTCTGGTGTCTGGTGCCCTGTTTTGTGAGAGGCTTGACACCTGAAGCTAAAAGGGGACGGTGGGTAGTGATGGGTGGGATGGGGGCAGCTCCAAGGCCCTGAGATGGACAGAGCAAACAAGCGAGGGTTAGGGTCCTTAGTAGCTTCTTTTTTAAGCTTTTTAAAAACCAAACTCAAATCCAGGTTCTCCAGAGCCGGGGGCGTTCACAGTGGGGGGGGGGGCACACCTCACCCCATTGCATTTTGGTGGCTCAGCCTACTGGAGTCAGAAACAAGGTTTCAGACCCCTTGGGAATTCCTGGCCTTGTCCGTGGTATCTGGGTACCCTGAGACAAACTTCCATGTCTCTTTCCACCTTCTAGAAGTTTCAGCAAGGACAGGGCACCGGGTCTGGCACAGGATGGACATGTGAGAGTTGCCCAGAAGCACTGCGCCATGGCACCCCCATATCTCCCACAGCAGTGGCTACCTCCAGGGAGGAAAGAAAAGCCTGGCTGTTGGGGAGCACAGCACTCCCTGTTTTCCCACCGTGCCTTGCATCGGGGCCCAGAACCTGCCTCTCCAAGCGCCCCAAATTCACACAGCTCAGTGTCACCGTGGCTGGATATCCAGGGGGGTGCCCCCTCTCCCACACCCCCATGTTAGCTCACCGTTTACACCCCTCCCCACCGAGATACACAGAAGTTATTTTTTTAACGGATATTTATTTTTTTACATGGGTCAGTACAGAGATGGGTGGGGGCCCACTTTGGGGTACCCCATGCTGACTCCCACACAGTCTCCCCAGGGGGCTGTGTTGGTGGGTCAGACTGACCCCCCACTTCCAATGGCAAACTCACTTCAGAAAGTGCAGCTTGAGTCTTAGCTATGCTATTACTGAGCCAGGTGGCAGCAGCCAGCACCGTCCTGGTGGTCCTAGTGGGACACCCCACACATACAATGTCTCCCTCTCCTGGTTTGGTTTTTGGTTTTGATGAGGGTCAAAGGCTCATCCCAGGCAGGAAGGGGCCAATGGCGATGAAACAAAATGCTGCATTTCAAACCTTTCACACTCCAGTGCTGGGCCCTTGGTGATCTGATATTCCCAGATGCAGGGGCTGCTGTAACCCCCATCCTACAGAGGGGAAAGTCACCAAAGCAAGGTCTAGAGGTGCAAACAAGCATCTGAGAGGCTTTTTGGGGCGCTGAGAGCAGAAGAGAGTAGAGCCTCTTTGCAGTTTAAGCTTCCAGGGGGTTCGTTCCCCTTCTGCCCTGCCTAGTGCGACAGGTTACCAGGGGAGCCAGGGAGCAGATGTGGTGATTCAATACCTGGACTCCTAACAGGTCTTAGCCTCCGTTTGTGTTGGGGGGTGGGGTGGGATATCAAAGTTCTTAGAATTGGGGTGAGGACTTGCTGAAATAGGGTTGCACGCCAGGCCCTGGCCGTGGAGAGGGCAGGCCCCACTGCCCAGGGGCACACACAGGTGCTCCAGGAAGATGCCACCTTGCTCCTTCCTCAGGTGGGTCTGGGTGGTCTGTGGGTTCCGTGAGCTACTTTGGGGAGCAGAAGCTGGGCTGGGAGCCCTGCTGGGCAGTCATGTAATCATGAATTTGGAAAACAAAGGGGGGGGACACAGCTGGAACTGGGTACACCCAGCTTTAAGGTCAAGGCGCCACCACCTGAGTGGCCTAGGGATGTATCCTGAGGGGTGGGGGCCACCCCTAGGGTCTCCAAGGATTTCGCCCACCTAGCCGTAATCATGTGTGCGTTAGCATGTCCCTGTAGGCGTTAGCCCCTCTGCCCCACTTCACTGAAGTCGCGGGGAAGAGACGTCTGTGCGAGGTGGTTGGCGCGGACGCCAGGTGCCCACCTGCCGCGGGTTTTGCATGCCAAATGTATTGTTTTCTTTCCTCCAATGATTTGTAATATGCAGTTTATGACTGGAATCCTTTTTTGTACAAGATACCAATAAAAATTTGGGTTTTAAGATCTGCCTCGGTGTACCTTGGGAGCTGGAGCACTCCCCCGCCCCAGCTGAGTCCCGCCCTTGACCCTCCCCTGACCTAGACCTCTAGGGCCAATAACTGCGACCTTCCAAGCTCACCTGGGCCACGTGGTCCGTCCCGGAAGCGCGTCGCGCTCAGATCCCGCCCCCCTAGGTAAAGTCGGGCGGAAGTGCCCTGTCGCGCGTCCTGCTGGGAGTTGTAGTCCGGCGCCTGTCTCAGTGCTCACCAGGGCTGCTTCCCGGCGTGCTTTGCGCGGCGCGCGCGGCCTGGGCCCGGTTGACTTTGCGGAGCCATGGAGAGCAGTTTCGGCTCGGACTTCGGGAGCTCGGGCAGCGGCAAGCTGGACCCGGGCGTCATCATGGAGCAGGTGAAGGTGCAGATCGCCGTGGCCAACGCGCAGGAGCTGCTCCAGGTGCGGGGCGGGGCCGGGCCGCGCGCGGGGGGCGGCGGGGGGTCTGCGGGGCCGCGCAAGGCGCACGGCTCAAGGTTCGCGTGTGTCGCCCGCACAGAGAATGACCGACAAGTGCTTCCGCAAGTGCATCGGGAAGCCCGGGGGCTCCCTGGACAACTCGGAGCAGGTGAGGACACCGGGAGGCCGGGCGGGGTCAGGTGGAGTGGGGTCGCCCCCTCGCTGACCCGCGCGCCCCACACACACCCTTTCCTCAGAAATGCATCGCCATGTGCATGGACCGCTACATGGACGCCTGGAACACCGTGTCCCGCGCTTACAACGCGCGGCTGCAGCGAGAACGAGCCAACATGTGACCCCCGTCGACGGCCGGTGGTCGTGCGCGAGGCGGCTGGGACAGTTGGGATTTTGCCGCCCGCCCCTCTTCTGCCCCCCAAACGCACCCACCCCGCAGCAGCCGGGGTTTCGAGCTGGGGCTGTGGGGAGGATTCCAGAACTTTCCAAAGGGGTGATCTCTGATATGCCCAGGCCAAGTGCAAGCAAGCCCTGGGGCCCAGAATGTTCCTTTGGAGCTGGAGCATGAATGGGGGGGGGGGTTTATGTCGAATACCCTCCCACTCCAGAGTTTTGGGGTTGAGCCAATAAATGGTGGAGGTGGGGCGTCAGGCCGAGACCCCCTGACCCACCCATGCCATGCCAAATGCCCGTCTTCCGTCACCCCACCAGCCTCTACCCCTTTGATGTGGAGGTGCCGAGCCAGCAAGCCAGACCAGGGGGGTTCTTTATTGCAACCAACAGTCCACCTGCATCCTGTGATACCCCGCGACTGGATCCCCAACTATCCGGACAAAAGCATCCCCCCTGCCGCCGCTTTCTCTTGGACAGTTCATTCACTCCTGTATGTTCTGCCCGATCCAGCCTCTCACTGCTGTCACCCGAGTGTAGACGCCTGGAAAATGGGGCCGACCACAGCCATAACCCCAGCTGGTCACCCCAGTTAGCACCCACCGGCCGGTCGACTCCCTGCAGGCCAAGGGTCCCCCGGCATCGCCCTGAAGGTGGGTGGGGAAGAAAAACACAACCCTTAGGCCCTGAGCACACCCGGTGGCAACCCCCAAACGTGACACACTCACCAGCAACCCACTATGGGAACGGGGGTCTCACCGAGCAGCTGTCCACACCACCTTGCGGGAAGCCGGCACACAGCATCCGACTGCTGATCTGCACCGGGTAGAAGCGGCGACATGTATGCTCGCTCAGGACCCGCACGGCCGCCTTCTGCAGCTGCCGCACCATCGAGCCTGCGGGTAACATGACGGCGGGGACTGGGACGCGCGCCCCGTGGGGGATTCTAGGGAATAGAGAGGTGCAGGGGGCCCCTGGCGCCAGTCCACACCTACCTCCCTCGCGCAGGGACCCCCAGCCGGTGATGACACAACGTGCGCCGTCGGGGATACGGGGCGAGGGCGCAGGCAGGCAGATGGGCCGCACCAGGCGGCTGGCACGCACCGGCCCTGCCAGCTCCAGCAGTGCCACGTCGTAGTCGAGTGTGTAAGGGTTGTAAAAGGGGTGTTTGAACAAGCGTGCCACGCGCTCTAGCTGTTCGTCGGCACCACCCAGGCTCGACGTCCCCAGCACGGCCGCCCACTGCTTGGGGTCTCCGTAGCTGCCAAGATACCAAGACGTGGGCATGGGGTCAGCCCGCTTTCCACGGGGTGTGATGTGTCTAGAAGGGAGGTCTCTGCAGAGACGTGACCCCCGTGCACCCATCACCCCATGTCCTCAGTGGCCACAGGGTGCAACCTAGGCATCTCCAGACCCTCTAGGTACCCACTTTTTGGAAGGCTGAGCTGATGCCAGGCTTCCACCCTGGACTTGGCCCAAGGGTGATCCTTAGGGAATGTTCTGGAGCTGTGGGGTTTGCTCCAACACACACACACACACACACACACACACAACAGGGTCCCCCGAGACACACACACACACATACACACAACGGGGTCTTCCTAGGCAGTGTGCAGGCCCAGGGTGGACTCACACGTCGAAGCAGTGTGCAGCTGACAGCAGCCACCGGTCGGCCACCAGCACGGCCCCGCAGCGGTGCTCCCGGCGTCGCAGCCGAAGGCTCGCCTGCCACGGCCAGTCCCCGAGGCCCGCCGCGCTGCCGCCTACGATGCGGGTGTACGCCCCCGCTGGTGCCACGCCACAGCCTGTGAGAGCAGGGTGACCCAAAGCGTGTCTGTGCTCAGATCTCAGTCATGGTGCCATTCCACCCTATCCGAAGTCCCACACCCCAGAGCCT
The DNA here is from genome assembly GCF_024139225.1 of Suncus etruscus. Lineage (NCBI taxonomy): Eukaryota > Metazoa > Chordata > Mammalia > Eulipotyphla > Soricidae > Suncus > Suncus etruscus. Next base: position 83,879,838 of record NC_064862.1, on the reverse strand, counting down.
TTGCACATGCATATATGCCCTGTTTGGTTGCTTCTTACGATGCCTGTTGGGGGCAGGGGTGGCTGTCAACTTCACTCAGTATCAAGTGTGGGGTCAGGGTGCTTCAAGGATTCATTCCCATGTAGAAACCCTGACCCTCTGCTACTAACTATGGGTTCTGCCTTTCTTGAATCCCCTGCACCCCTGGGATACTGATTAGCAAGTGTGTTCCTAGTCCCCTTGTCACTCAGGACTCCTGAATCCCCATCCCACGACCACCCTCACCCCCAGGGCTGCATGAGCAGAGGGGCTCAGCTCTGAGACTATCTCTGAGGTGCCTATCCCCGCCTCACCTGCAGGCTGCTGGCCCCCTCATCCTACTCCAGCAAGAAACATTTGGGAACTGTGGTTCTAGGGGAGCCCTGATATCCTGCCTCCTCCCTAACCTGGCGCCCCACGTGGCCCCGGGTCTGGCTGTCCTACCCAGTTATGGGCCCAACCTCTTATGAGTGGGAAGTCTCAGGGGTATCACTGTTAAGATAGATTGTGAGGATCCAGAACCCTGAGTTCCTTCTGTCAGATGGGCTGTGGGTGAGCCCTTCAAAACACTAGATGTGTGGGGGTCGGGCTGCCAGGGCTGGGGTGGGACTGGCAGCTCCAGCTCCCAGATTGCTGCTTTTGGTTTCTTTGCAGATGGGGGGGTGTTAGATGAAACAGTGGGGGGACCCTGCTCAAAGGGTTGAGCACAGCCCGAATTCACCCCAACTCTGTGGTGTTCCCTGAGTATCCCTAAGGCCCCCTAGATGTGGTTTAAGAGAAATGGGGTTACCCAAACGTGGGTGTGGGGAGCATTAGTGCTCCGTGATGTATCCAACAAGGGGTCAGGACCAGACAGGTGCCCACAGGGGTCATGGGGTGCAGCCCCCTCCATGGTCAGGCCCAAGGCCTGAGGGCCCCCAGTGGGCAGCCTTGGGGCTGGAGAAAAGCTTGTGATCCATTTATAGTTTTTTTTGTGTGGGGAGCCACACCCGGCACTGCTCAGGGCTCTGTGCTCAGGTGTCATCCCTGATGGATCTCAGGGGACACTGGGGTGACCAAGATCTAATGTGGGTGGCCATGTGCAAGAACAGCCACCCTCCCTGCTGCACTGTCTCTCCAGCCCTGTGTGTGGCTTTACCATCCAGTGTTGAGCCAAGGGGAACAGCAACACCCCAATCACTCCCTCCAACCCCCATACCTGGCAGCAGGGAGCTCAGGGTGGTCATCGGGGCAAGGGGGAGCAGCGTGGGTGCCCACGAGGCTGGCTCTGGGCTGGTGCTTGTCCTGTGGGCAGCTGAGCTGGTGGTCAGGGCCACAGCAGTGCTGGCTGGGCTCCCTGGGGTTGGGATGCCAGCCGAGGTGGTCAGGGGGATGCCAGGGGGTGGCGTAGGGGGGCGGCGGGGTGATATGGTGTCCAGGATCCAGCCCTTCAGCCTGGTCACCCGAGTATACACCCCTGGCTTCCTGGCCTGAGCGCAGCCGATCCCCCAGCTCACGATTCCCGCCAGGTAGAAGACACCAGGGGTCTCCTCACAGGCGAGGGGCCCCCCAGAATCGCCCTAGGAAAGAAGCAGGGTGGAGGGCTAGCAGCAGGGGCAGGATCTCTGCTGTCACATTGAGCCCCAAGCAGTCAGCACATCATGTGGGGAGTTCTTTCGTCTCTTTCCAGAACCTGCAGAACCCCATCTCCTTGAATTCACCCACAGTAGGGAGGGTGGCAGATTGCAGGTGTGTTCCCTGAAGTGTTTCTGCTTCCACCTGGCCTTGCTTGGCAGAAGCTTTGCTTGTTTTTTGGAGGGAGTCACACCTGATGATGCTCAGAGCTGACTCTGCACTCAAGGATCCTGGTGGAGACTGGGAGGAACTGATTGAGGGCGCTGGGGATCAAATCCAGGTTGGCCATGTATGAAGCAAACACCCTCCCTGCTGTCCTATCACTCTGGCCCAAAGGCCCCTGCCTGTACACAACTGATCTGACTCAACTCCAGCATCTCATAAGGCCCCCCCCAAGCCTTACCAAGAGTGATTATTCCATCAGTGCAGACCCCCAAAGTCAACCCTGAGCACCACCAGGTGAAGCCCCAAAAGGAGGAAGAGGAGAGAGAAGAGAAAGGGAGAAAGAGAGGAAGGGAGAGGGGGAGAGAGAGAGACAGAAGGAGCCAGGCACAGTGGGAGGGCATTTGCCTGTGGGTAGCCGACCTCAGTTCGATCCCTGGCATCCCATAGAGTCCCCTGAGCCTGCCAGAAGTAGTTCCCGAGTGCAGAGCCAGGAGGAACCCCTGAACACTGCCTTAAAAACAAAATCAAAAGTGGAGAAGAGCCAGAAAGATGGTATGGAGGTAAGGCGTTTGCCTTGCATGCAGAAGGACAGTGGTCCAAATCTTGGCATCCCATATGGTCCCGAGACTGCCGGGAATAATCCCTGAGCACCGCCAAGTGTGATCCAAACAAAACAAAACAAAACAAAATATTTTGGAGCCGAAGAGATAGCATGGAGGTAAAGCATTTGCCTTGCATGCAGAAGGTCAGTGGTTTGAATCCCGGCATCCCATATGGTCCCCCGAGCCTGCCAGGAGCAATTTCTGAGCATAGAGCCAGGAATAATTCCTGAGCGCTGCTGGGTGTGACCCCAAAACCAAAAAAAAAAAAAAGTGGAGAAGAGCATGTGAGGGGTGGAAGGGGAGGAGGAGGAGGAAAGAGGAAGGTTGGGTTGGGGATGGTCTCCCAGGATTCTATTGCAGCCTTTGAGGAGCAGGGGGTGAGGTGGGAGGATCCTCCGGTCCTGGCTCACCTGGCAGGAGTCAACTCTGCCCTCCAGGAAGCCTGCGCAGAGCATCCTGTCGGTGAGCGAGAAGTTGTAGAGGGCGCTGCAGGCCTTCTGGTCAATGATGCCCACAGAGGCTTTCTGTAGCACGTCAGGCTTGGTGGCTGCAGGAAAGGGGCCCCTCATTCCTCAGCCGCAGCCTGTGCCCTGGCCATCAGCTCTGACCACAGCCCCAAGAGCGATCCTCAGGACTCGGTAGTCAGAGCTCAAACTCTCCTAGGACCACAGTCCTGACCCATCGAGGCAGCTGCCTCCATTTAGAGCATCCCAAACAGCAGCAAGTTCTGGAGTCTCCCAGCTTTTTCTCTCACAGACCCCAAATCTGGAGACCCAGCTCCAAGGGTGGGGGCTGGCTAGAGTGTGACTTTGCAGGCAACAACCCCAGGTTTCAGTGGCCCCCAAAATTGGAAAAGAAAATAAGTCTGAGAAGGATTGTCTCGGTATCTTTTCCTGTCTGGGGACAGGTGTGTCAATACAACTTTATTTATTTATTAGGGGCAGAGAGATAGCACAGCTGGTAGGGCATTTGCCTTGCATGCACTTGACCCAGGTTTGGTCCCCAGCATCCTATATGGTCCCCCTAATCCAACAGGAACAATTTCTGAGCACAGAGCCAGGAAGAACCCCTGAGTGCTGCCAAGTGTGGCCCAAACACCAATAAATAAATAAATAAATAAATAAATAAATAAATAAATAAATAAATAAATAAAAAGAAAGAAAGAAAGAAAAGTTAAGGGGCTACATCTGGGTTTGCCACTAAAACTTTATTTAGGGGGGCTAGAACAATAGCACAGTGGGGTAATGTGCTTGCCTTGCATAAGGACAACCTGGGTTTGCTTCCCAACACCCTATAGGGTCCCCTGAGCATTTTCCAGGAGTAATTCCTGATGCAGAGTCAGGAGCAAGCCCTGAGCATCACCAGGTATGCCCCCCCTCAAAAAAAAAAAACAACAGAAAGCAAGGAAGAAAAGAAAGGGGAAGGAAGGAAGGAAGGAAGGAAGGAAGGAAGGAAGGAAGGAAGGAAGGAAGGAAGGAAGGAAGGAAGGAAGGAAGGAAGGAAGGAAGGAAGGAAGGAAGGAAGGAAGAAGATGCTTTATTTAGACAGACCATGGGCTAGGTTTTGAACCTCTAAGAAAAAAGGAAGCGGGGACCTGGAGAGATAGCACAGCGGCGTTTGCCTTGCAAGCAGCCAATCCAGGACCAAAGGTGGTTGGTTCGAATCCCAGTGTTTCATATGGTCCCCCGTGCCTGCCAGGAGCTATTTCTGAGCAGACAGCCAGGAGTGACCCCTGAGCACTGCCAGGTGTGGCCCCAAAACCAAAAAAAAAGAAAAAAAAAAAGAAAAGAAAAGAAAGAAGGAAGGAGGGGCCGGGGGGTGGTGCTAGAGGTAAGGTGCCTGCCTTGCCTGCGCTAGCCTTGGACAGACCGCGGCTCGAAGAAAAGAAAGAAGGGGAAGGAAGGAAGGAAGGAAGGAAGGAAGGAAGGAAGGAAGGAAGGAAGGAAGGAAGGAAGGAAGGAAGGAAGGAAGGAAGGAAGGGAGGGAGGGAGGGAGGGAGGGAGGGAGGGAGGGAGGGAGGGAGGGAAGGAAGGAAGGAAAGGAAGGAAGGAAAGGAGGGAAGGAGGGAAAGAGGGAAAGAGGGAAGGAAGGAAATGCTTCATTTAGACAGAACCAAGGATCAGGTTTCGAACCCCTAAGGCCTTGAGGAGCAGAGATAGGGGGCCTCTAGGGAAAACTCCATGAGCACATCCCAGCCCAGGCCCTGAACTCACCATTTCCCTCCTGCAGGTTCCCCCAGCCTGAGATCATGCACTTCCGGCCCACCGGAAACTTCTGGATGGCCAGGGGCAGGCAGACAGGCTGCACGAACTTGTTGAAGACCAGAGGCCGGGTCAGCTCCAACACGGCCACATCGAAGTCCAGGATGGCCGGGTTGTACTGGGGGTGCAGCACCACCCTCCTGAGCCCCAACTTCACCGGGCTGCCCCCGATGCCCGCCAGCGATGCAGTGCCCAGGTGAGCCCGCACCTGCTCCACTTTGGTACTGTAGAGAAAAAGGGTCTCAGATACCAACCAGGAGAAGCTGGGGGACCAGGGCACAGAGAGGATGGGTGTCCCAAAGGTTCTCCCCCCAAGTGGAGCCTGCAACCCCCAAAGCATAGTCTCCCCAACTGTCCTTCCTGTCCACCCTTTATCATTTGCTATTGGATATCCAGGCTGGAGGAGGGTGCTGAGGGAATCTGGGGGTGGAGGGGGCTCCCCCTTGGGCCAGCCATGCCGGGTCTTACTGGTTGAAGCAGTGAGCAGCCGACAGCAGCCAGCGGTCCCCCACTATGGTTGCCCCACAGAAATGCCGGGTCCCCTCCTTCAGGCTGGCCTGCCAGGGCACGTCCCCCGAGGCAGCTGCCAGACCCCCCACAATGCGGGAGGGCTTCTCCAAGGCCGGCCTGGCCCCACACTCTGGAGGAGAGGGCACAGGAGAGGTCTCTGAGTTTAGGGTCTCTGAGTGAGATAGGCAGGCAGTGAAAAAACGGCCTCCACGTCCCCCCTGAGTAATGGAGCCTGAGGGGCGGGCACAAAATAGTGATGGGGAGAGGGGACACCAAGCTGGCACTGAGGTGTTTCTTTTTCCTCTCTTTTGTTTTGGGGCTAGACCCTTCAATGCCCAGGGCTCACTCCTCACTCTGTGCTCGGGAATTAGAGCTGGCAGTGCTCAGAAGAGCCCATGGGTGTCAGGGATTGAACCCCACTCAGCCACATGCAAGACAGGTGTCTTCCCCACTGTACCATCTCACTGGCCCTGGAGATATCCCTTGGGCACAGTTTCAGACTATTGAGGGTGAAAAGAACTTTCAGCAGGCCAGAGAGAAAGCACGGAGGGCGTTTGCCTTGCATGCAGTTGATCCCAGTTTGGTCTCCAGCATCCTAAAGTTTTTCCCTAAGTCCCGCTGGGAGTGATTCCTGAGTGCAGAGCCAGGAGTGATTCCTGAGCACTGCCAGGTGTACCCCATCCATAATACCAGGGTAAAGGTGGGGGTGGGGAAAAAAGGTGAAAAAAAAATGAAGGTTCTCAGGCAGGAAAATTGACCCAGCAATGCTTAGAGATCACTCCTGACAGTGCAAGGCAAATGCCCTCCCTGCTGTACTATGGCTGCAGTCTTCTCTAGCTTCCTGTAGGTCCTTCTAGATTTCTGATCCCTCGTCCCCCCATTCCCCCCCCCAGGACTGCTAGATGATGGTTGTACCCTAGAGCTGCAGGATGGCTTGTGTACAGTGACCTATGTTGGACAGACATCACTAATCAACTACCCATCTCTGTCCTAGGGACGAAGCCAGAACTGGCCAATCTGAGCTTGAATGGAGTATATATCTGTCTGGTGGGGAGGGAGGTCAGAAACACCCACTTAGGCCTGTTTCCCCTCCAATACCTGGTGGCTTGGCAGCTGTAGCCGAATCCAGAGGCGCAGAGCTGGGAGCTGGTGGGGGCTGGCTGGGGGTGTCCATCCCTGGAGCTTCGGGGCTGGTGGGCCAGGGAGGGCTGGGCGTGGTGAGTACAGGGGCAACCGTGGGGGCTGGAGGCTTGCTGGCTGTGGCCATGGCCTCCAGGATCCAGTCCCGCAGCCGTGTCACTCGGGCATAAACCCCTGGGCGCCGCGCTTCAGCACACCCGATGCCCCAGCTCACAATGCCAGCCAGAAAGAAGCGGCCAGAGGGCTCCTCACAGACCAGTGGGCCTCCCGAGTCACCCTGTGGGACAGAGGCACATCCCCTGGGGTGTGGTCGGGGCTCCTTGGCCACTGCTCTGAGCCCTAGAAGGATCCCTTAACCTTCTGTCTAGGTACAAGTGAGACGCATTGCAAGAGTGTGGTCCTTGCTGGCCCTGGTCAACTCAGTCAGTTGAGATGTTTAAAACCCAAACCTTATGGTTCAAGCCATAGCACAGCCAACCTGGGTGTAATGCCAGGCAACCCCCCTGGTCCTCTGAGCCCCACCAGGAGTAATTCTGAGTGCAGAGCCAGGAGTAACCCCTGAGCACCACCAGGTGTGGGCCAAAAAATAAACAATAAATACGAACATGATAAACAGGGGCCCAGGAGATACCATGGAGGTAAGGTGTTTTGCCTTTCATGTAGAAGGTCAGTGGTTTTGAATCCCAGCATCCCATATGGTCCCCTGAGCCCTGCCAGGAGCGATTTCTGAGTTTAGAAGCTAGGAGTAACCCAGAGTGCTGCCAGGTGTGACCCCCCCCACAAAAAACAAACAAAACCATGATAAACAATATTTCCTCCCTCCCATAATCCTAATAGATCTTTTATGATCTCACCCCTTGCTTAGGTCATAATCTAGCTGCCTGATGCCAGCGACTAGTCAGCTCACTGGCAGCCAGGAGAGGCGATACCAACTTTAAAAAGACCCCCAGAGAACCAGCCCCATGCTAAGAAGAGGGCCCCTCCATCCCTTCTGGGACATAATTGGAGCTCACCTGGCAGGAGTCCACCTTGCCGTCTAGGTAACCTGACAGACATCCTATCAGTGAGGCGTGTGACCAATACAGGCTGGCACACAGTGCCTGGTCCAGAAGCTCCACCGTGGCTTTCTGCAGTGTCTCGGGCTTGACCACTGGACAGGAAGAGGAGCACAGTGACATGAGCATCTCAGGGGCCCCAGAAAGCTGCCCCAAGCTGCCCCTCCTCCCTGAACCGCCATGTCTCCATAGGGAGCAGAACTGCCACTGTCACAGCCACACTTGGAAGGAGAGAAGCCAGGAGGAGCCAGCAGGATGGTGTAGTGGGCAGGGCATGGTTCTTGCACGTGGCTGACTAGGGTTGATTCCTGGCACCCTGTAGGGTCCCTTGAGCCTTATCAGGAGTGAACTCTGAGCACGAAGCCAGGAGTCAGGCCCCTGAGCATCTCCGGGTATGGCCCCAAAAACAAAAATATGCTTTAGGACTGCAGAGATAGTATAGAGGTAGGGTGTTTGCCTTGTATACAGGATGGTGGTTCAAATCCCAGCATCTCATATGGTCCCCCGAGCCTGCCAGGAGCAAATTCTGAGCATGAGCCAGGAGTAACTCCTGAGCACTGCGGGTGTGACCAACAAAACAAAACAAAACAAAAAACACAAACGAAAATATGCTTTAAAGGGGGCCGGAGTGGTAGCGCGAGCAGTAAGGACATCTGCCATGCATGCACTAGCCTAGGACGAACCACAGTTTTATCCCCCAGCATCCCATATGGTCCCCCAAGCCAGGAGCAATTTTTTTTTTTTTTTTTGGTTTTTGGGTCACACCCAGCAGCACTCAGGGGTTACTCCTGGCTCTACACTCAGATATCACTTCTGGCAGGCTCATTTGGGGGACCATATGGGATGCCGGGATTGGAACCACCGACCTTCTGCATGCAAGGCAAACTCTTTACCTCCATGCTATCTCTCTGGCCCCCAGGAGCAATTTCTGAGCACAGAGCCAGGAGTAACCTCTGAGTGTCACCAGGTGTGGCCCAAAAACAAACAAACAAAATGCTGGGGCAGGAGAGATAGCATGGAGGCAAGGCATTGCCTTGCATGCAGAAGGTCGGTGGTTCAAATCCCAGCATCCCATATGATCCCCAAGCCTGAGCATAGATCCAGGAGGAACCCCTGAGAGCTACTGGGTCTGACTCAAAAAACAAACAAAAATGTGTTAGGGGGGGCCGGGCGGTGGCGCTGGAGGTAAGGTGCCTGCCCTTGCCTGCGCTAGCCTAGGACGGACCAACGGTTTCGATCCCCTGGCATCCCATATGGTCCCCCCAAGAAGCCAGGAGCAACTTCTGAGCGCATAGCCAGGAGTAAACCCCTGAGCGTCACAGGGTGTGGCCCAAAAACCAAAAAAAAAAAAAAAATGTGTTTAGGGACTGGAGAGATAGAACAGCAGGGGCGGCGCTAAGCCTTGCACTCAGCCAACCTGGGTTCAATACCAGCATTTCTTAGGGTTTCCTGAGTGCAGAGCCCAGAATCAGCCCCCAAGCACTGCCAGGTGTGTCCCAAAAAGGGCTGGGGTCAATGAGCCAAGAATAATCACCCCACAATCATGCCCATGCCCCAACCTGCTACACACACCCCCAATCTCCCCTTTCCAGGCTCTGCTATTTCTGGTCTTGCACCACAAGGATCTTTTCTCATCTCCACAGCTTCTCCAACCTGGCTCTGTCCCCAGGGCCTTTGTACGTGCTGACATAGTATGTAGGAGGCTAGTCTTTGCTCCTTTCCCAAGTCACTCAGCCATATGGTGGCAGAGACTCAGGGCCTCACACACACAGTAAATCAATCCATCTTCCTTCCTTCCTTCCTTCCTTCCGTCCTTCCTTCGTTCCTTCCTTCCTTCCTTCTTTCTTTTTTTTTTTTTTTTTTTTTTTTTTTTTTGTAAGTTTTTTGGGTCACACCCGGCAGTCTTCAGGGGTTACTCCTGGCTTCATGCTCAGAAAATTGCCCCCTGGCAGGCACGGGGGACCATATGGGACGCTGGGATTCGAACTGATGACCTCCTGCATGAAAGGCAAACACCCTTACCTCCATGCTATCTCTCCAGCCCCTCTTTCTTTCTGTTTTTGTTTTTTCGGCCACACCCGGCGGTGCTCATGGGTTACTCCTGGCTGTCTGCTCAGAAATAGCTCCTGGCAGGTATGGGACACCGGGATTCGAACCAACCACCTTTGGTCCTGGATAGGCTGCTTGCAAGGCAAACACCGCTGTGCTATCTCTCTGGGCCTTTCTTTCTTCTTTCTTTCTTTCTTTCTTTCTTTCTTTCTTTCTTTCTTCTTTCTTTCTTTTCTTTCTTTCTTTCTTTCTTTCTTTCTTTCTTTCTTTCTTTCTTTCTTTCTTTATTTCTTTCTTTCTTTTCTTGTCTTTTCTTTCTTTCTTTCTTTCTTTCTTTCTTTCTTTCTTTTTCTTTCTTTCTTTCTCTCTCTCTCTCTCTCTCTCTCTCTCTTTCTTTCTCTTTCTTTCTATCTTTCTTTCTTTCTTTTCTTTCTTTCTTCTTCTTTCTTTTTCTTTGGGGGGAACACACCTGACAGTGCTCAGTACTGACTCCTGGCTCTGCACTCAGGGATCACTTCTAGAATACTCAGGAGAGCATCTAGGATGCTGGAGATCAAAATCGGGTCAATTATGCAAGGCAAGTGCCCTATTCACTATGCTAAAACTTGGGGTCACTGGGGGACAAATTGGGGAGGTTTGGGTCACACTTGCAGCATTCAGTGGTTCCTCAGGCTCTACACTCAAAAATCACTCCTGGCAGGCTGGGGGGACTAGTTGGGATGCTGGGGATCGAACCTGGGTCGGTCATGTGTAAAACAAAAGCTCTACTCGCTGTTCTATTGCTCCAGCCCGGGGAGTGGGGGACACAATTTTTACTTTTACCAGAAAAATAAT